>NC_091121.1:181769719-181884719 GCF_040183065.1 Periplaneta americana | reverse complement strand
AGAATCCCAAAAATTATGATGCAATATAAACCTAGAGGACATCGTCGACCAGGAAGACCTTTAAGAAGACTGCTAGATGGGACCGAAACAGGTCTACAGAGGCCTAATTCGTGAAGGATGACATAAAATAACCTAATTAATAAGTGAACCTAATTTTACAATACAACCTGCATGGATGGGCAACTCGTGCTCCCAAATTGCTAAAAAAAACCTTGAAAGAGAGAAAGACAGACGGAGCCAGCCACAGCAGTTACAAGTTGTTTGTAGTTTCGCTGCAAAAGCCACGGTGCGCTCTGGCGGCTCATGCAGGTGGTCGTGATATCTATTCCATGATTTGAATTTCAGAATGACGCATGGTACAGTAATGTAGTAATTTTAGACAGACTATACCTGAACACATAACAAAATTATATTATTTTCTAGCTCTATAAATTAGTTTAGTACTGGAAACACAAACTGAATACAACCTTTTCAAGATACAACAAATATAGTTGCAACACTTATTTATTATTGCCCTATTTGTTAATATTTCTTATTATATGTCTTATTTGAAACGTAGAGCGCTAGAATTTACAAGTCTTGATACATTAAAGAGTATTCCTCTGTTCTCAGAAAGATAATAGTCTGTATTCGCAAACAATAACAAATTCAAGGAAATATTTTTTTACATTTCACGGCAGATGATATAAGCTTACTTCTGAGCTCTTTCTTTACTTGGTATTAAACTCTGCCTCAAGCACATACAGTATATATGGAGGCAACATTACGAACAGTTCGATTCCTGATTTTTCTGGAATCTGAGTGGTGTACTGTTCTGTAGATTTATTAATTCACACTATAAATTTTCAGGATTTTCTATCGACGTAAGCCAAAAAGATTTCAGAAAAATTTCGATTCCTTGTCAATTGTCAATGTTTCTCCAAACTTAGCAGTGAATTCTGCTGTAGGTCTTGAAGTAGGGTCTTATATTTGATAAGAATATTTTCTTATCTCTCTTCAAGATAGTTTATAGTCAAAGAAAGTGAAGTTGTCTATGTTCTACATGATACTGCCACATTTCAAATTTATCCATAAATGCTCTTAGCTAGTCGATTATATGTCGTGCAATTCTGGAACTCGCACGCACAACTTGCTAATGATATTTGATATCAGTCTCACCTTGTTGATATCTCATTTTTACCTTTAGTTGTTCTAAAGCAGATGCAGACAGTATTTATTTACTAAAACCTTCACTGTTTATTTGTAACATAAAATGCCATGCGTAAGAAAATGTAATAGAATTAAAGCTGTACCTCTCTTGTTAATAAAAAAATTATCTTTTTACTCGTAACTAAAGGGAAATAATCTGGGAATTATATTATTTTTCACTTAAAACGAGCCGCCACTTACTGCAGACGCGATCGAACTTGTGTCTTGAAAGAACCGCACACAGACAGTACAGCTAGTACAGAGTCCGTTCTACCTGCAATGAGATTGTGTTGACACTTTGAGAGCACGAGTTGCCCACCCATGTACATACATAAGTTTCACATTGGTACTGATAATAGTCTTTCACTTTACTCTCATCTCACTCACTGTAGAGGCACTATGACGCATTTCACTGACACTACGGAACACATTTCATTGACGCTATAAATTAACACTGATCGGAACTATTCACTGCACTCTAAAACCATAACTTCACTGACTCACCACGCTTCACTGATACAACAGTTCAAATAAGACAAATAATTACACCCTTATGCATACTTATAAACAGAACTACATTTAAGCTAAACATTTCTAGTCTAAGACCCTCTTACACGCTATTTTTAAATAATTTACAATTCAAACCAAGGAAGTAACTCGTCAGGCTAAATAAATACATGTCACCTTAAAAAATTAAAAGTTAAATGTCACCTTAATTTTAATTTACACTTTATACACAACTTTTAAAGTTATTCTTGAATCTCCTTAAGGAAGGACAGCCCTCAAAGACCGCTGCAGGTAGGTCATTCCAGTCATTTATAGTTCTATTTAAAAATGAGAATTTACCTACATTCGTTTTCTATTTCCTACATTTTATTTTAAAATCATGATCGTTCCTACCGTAGTACGTTGTTACAACGGTATACAACATGTCCATCTAACGTTGTATTATCGACCAGTGTTAATATGAAATGGTAATATGTTAATAAACTGAGATACTCTGAAAAGACATGCAAAATAATACGACTCTGGGAAACCTTTTGCAATCCAGGAATATAAAATGTGATTCAAAAGGAGGTCCTCAAACTGAAGAGGCTTATAGAGAGGTTGGAATACATCAATTTTACAGTAGTAACTCGTATTTTACATATTTTTTGAAAGTGCGTCGCACTTTTAGGCTATACATTATTGTTTGTGACCCCGACTACCGTAGCAGTACTTAACCCCATTGGAAAAATACAAATCTGTGTAAAATCTAAAACAAACATAATGTTATATACAATTTATTTTCCGTTTCTGAACTTGTCTATTTTTTTGTAAATGATAATGCAACTACAGTATATTATACATCTTGATTACACAACTTTTAACACTGTATCACTTCAGAATATGTATGATCAGACTTTCTTGTGTTAAATTCTAACGTACATCGTTTACATGTTTCGACCTATTTATGGGTCATCCTTAGAACTGGTCGTTGTTGGTCTTGGCGCCTCTTGTTTTGTTTCGTGTGAGGGTGTGTTCGTGTGGTATAATGTAGAGTCAAAGAGTGTGTGTGTTCTGAAATTGAGTTGTGTGTTGAGAATATCGTTGCGGTGTGTTTTCGTGTGTCTGTATATTTCATATTGTTCTAGTGTGTTTAGTTTCTGGCTTTTTGGTTGGATGTGTAATATTTCCATGTCTGTGTTGATCTCTCTGTGGGTACTATTATGTAACATTAATATTTATAACATTGAGGAATAACAATGAAGAAGAAAGAATTTACCGCCAATATTTTCACTTTCTTCTAAAACGCAATAATGATAAACGTTTCAACAGTTCAGCTTCTAACTGTAAACTAACACATTCCCGCGAAAGAGACCAGTATTGCCAATTCAGCGGTTTTCCCGCTAGATGTGGCGTTTTCATTGTTGGTTCAGTCTTACTTTATATTGACAATATATAGATAGATAGATAGATAGATAGATAGATAGATAGATAGATAGATAGATAGATAGATAGATAGATAGATAGATAGATAGATAGATAGATAGATAGATAGATAGATAGATAGATAGATGGATAGATGGATGGATGGATGGATGGATGGATGGATGGATGGATGGATGGATGGATGGATGGATGGATGGATGGATGGATGGATGGATGGATGGATGGATGGATAGTTTATTTTGCAAAAACATGTGGAACATGTATGGCATCGTCATATACGATTTAAAATACATGATATCATACAATGGATACAAATTAAGATACATGAATATTAAAAAAAACCTCATCGACATCACACAATGATTTTGCCAATAATATAGTCCTAATTCGTGTCCTAAACACTCGGAATGGAAGATTCCTTATATCAACAGGTAGACTATTAAATAATTTAAAAGCAAATAATAGAAAACTATTTTGAGTAATGCTGTATTTATATTTGTCAATATATAAACTTGTATTATTTCTTGTAGAATATTTATGAACAGAAGTACATGCTATGTAATTATTAATGTTATTCCGAATGTAAAGAAGACAGGCCAATACATACATAGACGGCAATGTCAAGAATTTGTAATCTTATAAAAAGAGGTTTACAATGAGTCGTATTTGGTACTCCATAAATTAATCTTAAAGCTTTCTTTTGTAATATGAAAAGAGCTTGAGCAGAAGTATGGTGAGCCCAAAGAATAATACCATAATTTAAATGACTTTGTATATGGCTATGAAATATTGTGAACAATACCTTGTTAGGTAAATTATTCCTTAACAACATTAACATATATATGCATTTACTTAATTTCTTAGCAACAGACTCAACATGAGTTTTCCATCCCATTCTAGGCTCAAGAAAGATGCCCAAAAACCTAACAGCAGTATTACTAACAGTAGTAAGACGATTAATACCAAAGTTTAATTTAACAGTTTTGTTAGAATTAATCATAAGGTTATTCGCACTACACCAATCAACAAGCCTACTTGATACATGAGCAAGTTCCATAGACAATATGTCACAATTTTTTATGGATAGTATTAACGGCTAAATCATCAGCAAACATGAAAGACTCAGAACATCCATCCCGAATATAGTCGGGAAGATCATTAACATAAATAATAAACAATAAAGGTCCCAAAATTGAGCCTTGAGGCACACCATGTTTTAATACCTGATACTGTGACCTTTTACCATTTGCCAAAACAGATTGATGCCTATCATTCAAATAAGACGCTAAAAATTTTACACTAAGACCATTAAAACCATAATAGTTAAGCTTAAGTAAAAGTGTTTCATGAGAAACTGTGTCGAAAGCCTTTGAGAAATCATAAAAACTACTACTAATATGAGAACCATTTTCAATACACACAAAACAACGTTTAACAAAGGACACCACAGCCTCCACCGTACTATGTGAAGTTCTAAAACCATATTGACAGTTGGTGAACAAAGAATTAGGTTCAAAGTAATTGTAGATTTGTTTCTTAAGCAAAATCTCAAAAACCTTCGACAAAGTAGGTATTATACTTATAGGTCTATAATTAGATATCTCATAGCAATAGCAATTTAGCGGTTGATGCACCGTTTCTTAACGAGTTTTTGAGAATCGATTTGGCAACGCTGAAAGAGGGTGTTAATGCGTAGTAGTTTGGAAGCTTCCGCTAGAGTACAACACGTCTCAGCCGTACATCACACTATTTCATATTTGTACCCTTATTGTAACACTTCCTCTAGTTGTGTTGATGATGATGATTATGATGATGATTATGATGATGATTATGGTAAATGGGTAAATTTTAATACAAAAATTATTTTCTTAACGTTCTTCCTTATCCTCAAAATCTTTTGAAGACGATGAGATTGCAGTATGACGTAATCAAGCATTAATAAGTATTTAATGAATTTCAATCTTAAGGCATCTTAAAACCTCCAACACATCAACACCAGTACACACAAATTTATAGAACTTCTTCATTTATACATCAATAAACCTGAGAACACGTAATAGGATGTCATCACATCAGAGTAGCCATTGCAAAGTCAATGACCTTTAAGTGAAACAATTACAAAACACACAACATCAACTACGAAAACTATCTTGAACTTACGACAATTCCCAGCCATGATTACTCTAAATATTTTATTATCTTCATTATAAAATTTAAATTTTATCTTCGACTAATTTAATCACTGTATATCAACTGTAAAGTACTCATCAACGTAAAACAACATTCATTCAAATGCCAACGGCCTCTCTAAGCGAAATAGTTACAAAACACAAGAACATTAACTACGCATACTATCTTGTAACTTACGACAACTTTCAGCCATGATTACTTTAAATATTTTATTATCATCATTTTAAATTTTAACGTTGACAAATTTTAAACATTGTATATTAATTGTAACATGAGCTATATGTATAAAATAAAATATTCGTCCAGTCTAAGTTCAAATTCAAAGATTATCTCAATATTCATCCTGTTTCATGTTATATCTACATAAAGCTCATGAATTTCATGTACCACATATATTGTTCTCTATTTTCCTTGTTATTTGCATAATATGTTATTATAGGTCCAGATAATATGTTTTGTTATATCTGAAGATGCCCTAAACGGCGAAAACGTTCATATATTGTTATTAAATAGCAAATAAACATTTGCAAGTTTATATGCCTTAAGATTGAAATTCATTAAATACTTATTAATAATTTACCAGGCATATTGATATATTAAAATGAATTGTAAAAAAAAAAAAAAAAAAGTAATCAAGCATGTTTGAATGAGAATGATATGACATGGTAGTAGTCACAGAATACCTGTTCTTTGAGCGTTGTTTTGCCGAAAGTCACACAATGTGTGTCTGGAACTGAATTCTAGTAAGCTGTCAGCTGAGGGTGGATTGTCAGCAACTTCTTCATTCACTCTCCTATCTTGAACGCCTTCTCCGAGCCAGTCCGCCCCTGAGCACTCCTGGTACTATGGGATTGATGCGAGCTTGCACGGGGGGAATGAAAAGGGAATCAAGCACGTAGAATATTCAATAGCGAGAAGGAAGAATCCCAGACAGTAAGGCGAGGGACCTCCCCCTACCTCCAACCACCCGAAACTGCCGTGTCCCAGCACACCTCTCCATCTACCTTACACTACAACAGAGAATTCCAAAACCTTATCCGTGTTCCGCGTATTGTCACCTCGGAGACAAAATAAGAATAGTCACGTGACTTTATAAGAGCGACGGAAAGATGTGTTTATAGCAGTCTTTTGTTGGGTTTGCTTCTCAGGCTTTGCTAAACTTTGTGGATTTAACACTGAAGTTCCATTAATAAACCATACTTTAGTTTAACGGGTAATGTGTTGGATTTACTCTTACCGACCCGAGTTCAGGTCCTGTAGAGTCGAAATTTAGAATATGAATTAATATTGAAATTCCATTAATATATAAGCAAGCTGCGGATTTATGCCTATATGCCTATTTTAATCCTTAACCTGAAGACGGAAGGTTTTAGGTTACATATCCATTTTAAGACACTGTGAGTATTATATGCGAATTCTATAGTGCCTATAATTGCCTATTTTACTAGTAAATGCCTATTTGCTTATAAATGCCTAAAAGTTGCCTAAATATCCGTATTATATTCAAATAATGGACTTAAATTAATACAAAAATGGTTTGACATATATTATCTTTCTATCAACGAAAATTAAACCATAATTATTCCATTCTCATTATCTGAAAAATGTAACAAACCTCCTACATCTATATTAAGTACTAGCCGTACCCGTGCGCTCCGCTGCACCCGTTAGAAATAAATATAAAGTAATTACATAATTAAAATAGGACATTTGATCCAGGGAACATTCGTGTTTGATAGAAGGATAAATCGTTTAATATGTTACTTAATTTAAATTGCATCCAAATAATTAAAATGCGATCATTTTGGTCCAGAGACACTCATTTGGTGCAATGACAATTCCTTTAACATGTTTCTAGTTTTTATTACATGCAACCATAGTTTAATGAACATTGACATCATTTAGATTTAATGTGTATACTTTATTTTACTTGTTATAGGTTTCCATTGAATTATGGTAATAACTTAATTTTAACCCTTGTTTTCTACGTCTTCAGTAAATGGCGTTTGGCACGCTATGGTTCTGAACCCTTCAAATAACTTAAATTATATTATATAATATTACATTACATATATTATATTATATTATATTATATTGTATTGTATTGTATTGTATTGTATTGTATTGTATTGTATTGTATTGTATTGTATTGTATTGTATTGTATTACATTACATAAGTATAGATTAAATTACATAATTCTCATTGTAGTCTTATACAGTGTAAATGTCTGATTATTAAGGAGTCCTCTGAAGTTAAGTATTTAGGCATAATTTTCGATAATCATTTAAAATGGAACCAACACATTAATTACCTTTGTAATAAATTACTTAAAATAATATATTATTTTGTTTTATTGAGGAATTACTTGTCAAAAGGTTTATTACGTACAATATATTTAACTTTATTTCAATCGGTAATTATGTAGGGAATTATAGGATGGGGCAGTTCATTTAAATCCAATTTTAATCCACTTTATTTATTACAGAAGAAAATAATTAAAACATGTCTTCATAAACCTATTGATTTTCCATCTCAAAATTTGTTTCTAGACTTTAATGTACTTAACGTAAGACAAATTTATTATATTGTATTAATAAAATTCATACATAAAAATCGAAATAAATTTGAATTGTATTCTCATAGTTATGAAACAAAAGGTATGAATTCTTTAAGATTGTTTGAACCAAAATGCAACACTGTTACAGTATTTAATCATAGTAGTAATTTAGGCCCAAGAATATATAACAAATTTATATTTAAATATCCCAGTCTTGTCAATTCTAATAGTTCTAGTATTAAATTAAATAAGTTATGTATGGATTTTATAAAAATTGAAAAATCGTAAATTTAAATTTATATACTATAATTGCACAGTAGACATAAGACAAATTGTATTGTATAATTATTAATTTCAATTCAGGAATCCGCCCCTGAGCACGAGTTCTACTCTTTCAGGGTCGAGCTAAATTTTTTCTGTATATATTATATTTTATGTTACAATTATTAGCAAAATAATAAATAAATAAATAAATAAATAAATAAATAAATAAATAAATATATTATACTTGAATTTACTGACCATTCTATCCATATTTTTTGAATCTGTAATGTGTTTCTTTTTTATCTAACAGAGGGAACTATCGATAATTTTGTGTGTTACGTTTTACTGCCAGCAGAGCGCGGAGAAGTCGAATAATTTAAAATCAACCAATAAGAAAAAATGTATTTCGAAAGCCGCATGAATCATTGTGGTAGTTGACTAAGGTAGTTGTTTTAAACTGTGTATCCGTTTTGTGAGTTTGTGAATTGAGTATGGAGTTGAGTTTTCTGCTGTAATACGTGAAGTATACCGTGGAGATATGCCAAAGCAAAAGTCATCAGAAGCACTGATTGGAAAATACATTGACATTACTGCGTTCCCACTGGTTTGGTCCCCAGCTGAGACTGGATCCCTGAAGTTTTGCCCATCACTTCATGTGAAGTGGAAGGGAGTTTCTCCCAGTTTAAGAACATTCTTACAGACAATAGACATCAGTTCTCAGTACAACATTTGGACGAATATTTAGTTATCCACTGCCATAATGACATTCCTATAGAAACTAGTGTATAATGCTACGCTATGCTCGTGTTAGCCTTTGAGAATTAGAAATTTGTTAGTGCCTTTTTAAATGCCTATTTTGGAATTTTGAATACCTATTTTTCCTGCCTATTTCAACTGCTTTTAGTGTCTAAAAATCCGCAGCTTGTATATAAGGTTATTGAAAAGTAAATTCCCATTTTGAAATGGTAATAAGTTGGTCAAATTTTTAGATTGAACAAAAATAATAACACCAATTTGTTCGTAAAGAAATGGGATTTTATTAAAACACGAACAAATTAAATATGACCACCACATTGTTGTTCAATAAGAAATAGTCTTTCTTCTATGCTATATACGGCATTAGTAAGCACATTCCTAGGGATGTTTTCAATGACATCCGGTACTGACTGTTTCAATCCTCACATGCTTGGTCTACTGAGAAATACCTTTTCTTTTAGATAACCCTATAACCAATAGTCAGCTGGATTTATGTCTGGTGACCTAGAAGGCCAACTGTTCGGAAAATGGCTACTAATTACACGATCAACAAATGTGTTGCACAGTAGTGTTTTTACAAAGCCTATCTTGTTCTTTGAGTTCAAAACGCTTTCCATTTTCTAGGGATAGAACCGAATCTGTCACCTCAGAATTCGCCACGTTGTTGAATAACTCATGTCTGAATTTTCACTAACGTCCTGGATTTCTCGTAAAACTAGAGCTGCACTCACGTCGTTTTCTACTAATTTTGATCTACCCGATCGCTTTCTATCGGCTACTGAAACAGTTCCCTCAAATATGTTCAGCAGGGTCCATTCCTGAATCCATGTAACGTTCGATATCTTCTCAATGCATACGCATATTGTCTACTGCATTCGTAATAGCACTGGAGGAGGCCAATTCGAAATCGTAAAGGTAAAACCATTGTAAAAATTATTAAAATTACTCTCCTATAAGTGCCGTCTGTATTCTGAACAACAATTATTGTTTATACAAGCGTGATACAGTTACCATGGCAACGAAACACGAATCGATTAAAAAACCCCAAACCCTCTAAAAAACAGTAATTGTACCTATATGAAACCAAACTGCTAATATGTACAGAAGATACAGGTGTTTCAAAATGGGAACTTACTTTTGAATAACCTTATATTGATTGATTGATTGATTTATTCACTTACTCACTTATTCACTTATTTATTTATTAACTTATTTATTTATTTACTTACTCACTTATTCACTTTTTGCTTATTTACTTATTTGCTTATTTATTTATTTACTTATTTATTTATTTATTTATTTACTTACTTACTCACTTACTTACTCACTTACTCACTTATTTACTTATTCACTTATTTACTTACTTATTTCCTTATTTATTTATTTACTTACTTATTTATTTATTACTTACTTATTTATTTACTTGCTTACTTACTCACTTACTCACTTATTTACTTATTTACTTGTTTATTTCCTTATTTATTTATTTATTTATGTATTTACTTATTTATTTATTTATTTATTCATTTATTTATTTACTTACTCACTTATTTACTTATTTATTTATTTACTTATTTATTTATTTACTTACTCACTTATTCACTTTTTCCTTATTTACTCACTTATTCACTTTTTCCTTATTTACTTATTTATTTATTTATTTATTTATTTACTTATCTATTTATTTATTTACTTATTTATTTATTTACTTACTCACTTATTTACTCATTTCCTTATTTATTTATTTACTTACTTATTTATTTATTTAGTTACTTACTTACTCACTTACTCACTTATTTACTTATTCACTTATTCACTTATTCACTTATTTACTTATTTATTTCCTTATTTATTTATTTATGTATTTACTTATTTATTTATTTATTCATTTATTTATTTATTTATTTATTTATTTACTTACTTACTCACTTATTCACTTATGTACTTATTTCGTTATTTATTTATTTACTTATTTATTTATTCATTTATTTATTTACTTATTTATTTATTTACTTACTTATTCACTTACTTACTCACTTATTCACTTATTTACTTACTTATTTCCCTACTTATTTATTTATTTATTCATTTATTCATTCATTCATTTATATATATATATATATATATATATATATATATATATATATATATATATTTCACGTGGGCTGAATCCGGGATGAATCCTTGCACTTGGGCAGTTTAGGCCATTGTATGTCCTATAATGCGATTATTATCTGAGACCGAAGGATGGCATTCGTGTATCCAAGGCTGACAGGCGGACCATTCTTCCTGGGCCATGCAGATCATAGAATTCCCAAAAATGTTACTCTGCAGACACAAGGTAGGAAAAATAAGAGCAGATCAAGAATTATATAATTAGATCAATAATGTTCCGATGCGGACGGATCGGGCCATTCGGCTCATGTCCTGATGATGATGATGATGATGATGATGATGATGATGATGATGATGATGATGATGATGATGTGAAGAATCATCTTCGACTAGCAGGAATACCTCGACCTTTTCAAATTCGCCCAGTTACTAAGTTGCAATTATTGATCTTAAATGTATTCGTACAATATATTTCATTTTTTATGCATTGGAATAGATACATAGATGAAATGCAAGATAAAACGTTCAAACAAAATAGTTTCGTGTTATAAGTCAATTAATTATTGAAAAATGTAGGTCCACACCTCTGGAGTAACGGTCAGCGCGTCTGGCCGCGAAACCAGGTGGCCCGAGTTCGAATCCTGGTCGAGGCAAGTTACCTGGTTGAGGTTTTTCCCGGGGTTTTTCCTGAACCCAATAGAGCAAATGCTGGGTTACTTTCGGTGCTAGACCCCGGACTCATTTCAATGGGATTATCACCTTCATTTCATTCAGACGTTAAATAACCTAGATGTTGATACAGCGTCGTAAAATAACCTAATAAAATAAATAAAAAATGTAATCCTTTTAGATTCAACAAATTTTAACTCAGAGGTTGATATCCTTAACCATCCATATGTTCCAATGAGGTAGTCCTATTAACTATGAAAAACAATCTTACAGCTAATAAAAGAAGAGTACTCTTAAATTTAGATTTTTATAATGTGTGTTTTTATTTTTTCATTAGCCGTACCCGTGCGCTCCGCTGCACCCGTTAGAAATAAATATAAAGTAATTACATAATTAAAATAGGACATTTGATCCAGGGAACATTCGTGTTTGATAGAAGGATAAATCGTTTAATATGTTACTTAATTTAAATTGCATCCAAATAATTAAAATGCGATCATTTTGGTCCAGAGACACTCATTTGGTGCAATGACAATTTCTTTCCTAACATGTTTCTTAATTTTTATTACATGCAACCATAGTTTAATGAACATTGACTTCATTTAGATTTAATGTGTATACTTTATTTTACTTGCTATATGTTTCCATTGAATTATGGTAATGACTTAATTTTAACCCTTGTTTTCTACGTATTCAGTAAATGGCGCTTGGCCCACTGTTGTTCTGAAACCATCAAATAACTTAAATTATATTATATTATATTATATTATATTATATTATATTATATTATATTATATTATATTATATTATATTATATTATATTATAAAAAGTGTGTTGATAACGAATGTACTCCGATAAGTAAGTTTTAATTTGTTATGGGGGCTCTTGAATATCAGGAGGAACAACTTTTACAACAGCGCAACATAATCTGCTTGGCTCATTACCCAATTTTTTTGCATCGCATTTAATGCATATGTATTTTATGTATTTTAACAGAATTCAATTGAGCATAGTTAAAATTTGGATTATAAAATAATGGAATACTAAGCTAACATACTATTACTGCGTACTAAATCAATACACTGCCTGAGATTAGATTGAATGTGTACATAAACATTATTTTAAGAAATACAGGAAACGAATATACAGAATAGCCTATCAAATTTTCTGTGCATAAGACGCTATTTTAATCTTACCTGTCCTCAATTCACTAAGAAGTTACTCTAATATCATTATAGCATTATGTCCATCTAGAGAAACTACATTTTCCAATGGTGAAATAATAATTAATTATACAAATCGGTTAATTTAGCTTCCGATATTACTTCATACAAACACAGAAACATTCTCTGTAGGCTATCTTTCATAGCTTTCGATTGTTGCTGTCCAAGGCCCCTTATAGACGAAGTCATTTGTTTTTCATTTCATTACACGGCCTTAGATGACAGTTATTTTAATTTTAAAACTCATTTATCTCATTAAATATCAGCCCTATCAAAATTTTTCAAGGAATAAAACGTATCGAAAATTATTTTTAAAGAAACTTTTGTTATGTAACATTTTCCACAAAAATCAATAATAAGCGAAATATTTCGTTTTATTTAATTCAGGCCCCCTTATAACACCCCTTTTAAATAAAGTATTTTGAATGCCATATAGCCTGAAGTCAAAGTTACAAAGAACATAATTTATCCAATTTCCATCGAAATCCGTTCATCCATTATCGCGTGAAAAGGTAACAAACATACAGACAGACAGACATACAAACAAAAATTTCAAAAAAGCGATTTTCGGTTTCAGGGTGGTTAATTAGATATGTTAGGACCAATTATTTTTGGAAAATCGAAAATTACCAGAAAAATTTCGGCTACAGATTTATTATTAGTATAGATATGTTAGGCCTACATTCTGATACTTAGGCATCGGGGTTATCTCCTAGTATGTTGCCATGGACTCGGTCTTCTAGGGAAGATAGAGTCCTACAGTATAATAATTTTCTCTTTGCTCTGCACGGGTGTTAATGATTATGAATTATAGATAAGTGACGAAGTGATAGGAGAGAAAATTTAAGTACCCCAAAAATCTCGTCTAAATACTTTGTCTGTCCGTCAGGAATTCCATATGCACTGTCCTGCATTCCAACTATAGTATCCTAAAGAGAAATTTGGCCGTAACTGTAGTGTTAGTTTTACAGAACTGCTTGTAGCTTATTGAACATTCTGAATATAATCTGTTCGCTCTTTTTCCATTCCCTTTTCTCTTTATTTCTTTAATATATCAACTTACTGAAAAAATACATTTCTTTTCACAATAACTGCCATTCACATTAGAAGTTTCCCAGTCCCAATTAAACATATTTTAGTCTAGGAAGAAAAATGTACATCAGTGTCTTTATATGAGACGTAATTAATGCTTTTGAAGGGAGTTTTCTAAATAGCTTCTATACAAAGATGACTTGAATGCAATGGGCTTCGAAAAAAATCCTTCACCTTGCATCTAATAGAGAAAATAAGTTAAGCTTTTCATAATAAACTCGAGTTTTTCATATCAGAAGCGGTAGTGGTCTATACAGTTCATCTTTTTTGTAGCATGAAAGAAAATATGGTCTGCTTTCTTTTGTACATGATTTTTACTTTTACGTTGCTATGAGACAGTCTGTTCAAACTACGAACGTCAGAGTACAGGCCTAGTTAGATAAAATTTCTCTGCAAACACAGGATTTCCAACATTTCTTTCCTATTAGTCTCCGCATACGATCCATACGTCTGAATGCAGTGTTAGAAGGTATGTAGGTTGATCTATAACATACCTGCACAAACAGCGCTCAACGAGCGCGCGCGCTCCTTCAGAGCGGGAGAGCTGTGTTTACCGCTCGCCGAAACGGAGAGGAAGATACGTCAGAATGACATAGACTTGATGTAGGTAGAGGAGAGGGAAACGACCACTCAGCTATCTAGTGGAGTGCAGTGTGTAGGCCTATTCTCAGTAACTGTTTCACGTTGCTTACCTACTGCTACAGTACAGTATGGAGGAATCTAAAAGACGGAACATAACATTTACCATTTAACGATTTACAGCTCGAACTTATTGATCTTCAATGTGACCTAAGGGCTAAAGATCGTTTGAATAATACTACTAGCCTGGTTGAGTTTTACAAGACTGAACATCAGCAATAATATCCACGACTACACAGGCTGGCTGTGAAAATGATTGCTATGTTTGGCTCAACATTTATATTTGTGTGAGCAACTGTTTTCTGTTATCAACTTTAATAAAGGCAGACATCGAACATCTGTAACTGATGTTTCATTACGATCAGTAGGCTACTGTTCCTTTCAGCTGCCAACAGCATAAAACCTCGTTTTGATGTACTGATAAATAAAAATATAACAAAATGATATTATACATTTAAGTAGCTATAGAATTTCTATTATTTCTGTAAAATAAATATTTCTTTATTAATTAATAATAGTCCAAGACAGTTTTGCAAACACTGAACGGGAATTCATTTCATAAGCACTCGTAATAGTACTTCCTTTTGTGTATATTTTGTACGAGAAGTACCCCTTCTTCCAGTCCACCCTTATACAGAGCTCAGCTAATATCTGCATTCCGCTCATGAGCTGTGAGCCGGCTCAGAGAGCGCAAACCTTGTGCAGGCCTGGTCTATAAGTAGGTGTAGACGAAGAATGAAATAGTATTTAATAAATTTTCTTTCTGCAGTTCAATAAAATTGGTGACGACTTTCATCCAGATGAGTTCTGGTACTAACGTTATATTAACACTTTAATTTGGGATCTGTCCATTATGAACATAGAACTAATTAACGTTAAGTTGGAAGGATGTAGTCATATTTATCAGACTCCCCTACCCTGTAGACTATAACTACGACCTCCAAATCGTTCCAATCAAGCTCTCTGTGCTGTGTCTTACTGTTCCATCTCCAATATTAGACGCGAAACTATAAAACCTGCTGCCAATATGCTGTGAATTTTTACGACATTCGAGCTGCATAAAATTTTTGCTGGTAACTGCTCCATAATTTGCATACCATATGAGAATATTCATTAATAATTTCGTGGACTTTAAATTGTACACGTAACCAGGCTCTGTGTAAAGTTCTGTCTACCATGGGAAACATAGCTGAACATAATAAAATACATATAGAATAGGCTGTAATTAAAAGGAGGTTTACAAATTTACGATTATCAACTAATTAGGTCATCGACGTCTGTAAGGTCTAGGGAACGGGACTTGTTCTCGGGAGACTTCGTTCGAATCCCACTTCGACTGATTAAATAATTTCTTTTTGTTTTTTTCAGATATTTCCCAACCAAATGTCATATAATACCATGGCGAATCCTTGAACTTATCTCACCAAATACGACTATCACAGATTCCATAGACGCTACATAACCTTGCAGTTAATAGAATGTTTTGAAACTAATTATTTAAACCTGGAGTGCATAGGTCGTTTTGTTAGACTTACTTACTTACTTACTTACTGGCTTTTAAGGAACTAGGAGGTTCATTGCCGCCCTCACATAAGCCCGCCATTGGTCCCTATCCTGAGCAAAATTAATCCATTCTCTATCATCATATTCCACTTCCCTCAAATCCATTTTAATACTATCTTCCCATCTACGTCTCGGCCTCCCTAAAGGTCTTTTTCCCCCCGGCCTCCCAACTAACACTCCATATGCATTTCTGGATTCGCCCATACGTGCTACATGCCCTGCCCATCTCAAACGTCTGGATTTAATGTTCCTAATTATGTCAGGTGAAGAATACAATGCGTGCAGTTCTGTGTTGTACAACTTTCTCCATTCTCCGGTAACTTCATCCCTCTTAGCCCCAAATATTTTCCTAAGAATCTTATTCTCAGACACCCGTAGTCTCTGTTCCTCTCTCAAAGTGAGAGTCCAAGTTTCACAACCATACAGAACAACCGCTAATATAACTGTTTTATAAATTCTAACTTTCAGATTTTTTGACAGCAGACTGGATGATAAAAGTTTCTCAACCGAATAATAACAGGCATTTCCCATATTTATTCTGTGTTTAATTTCCTCCCGAGTATCATTTATATTTGTTACTGTTGCTCCGAGATATTTGAACTTCTCCACCTCTTCAAAAGATAAGTTTTGTTAGACATTAATGCTTGTTTGGGGTTCACTTGTACTCCATGTTTCGGCTAATCATGGCTGCTTATCCTACAACTTTTATCACTTCCCTAGCATTTGTTTGTTTTTATCGCCTGCCTAGCATTTTTTCTCTGTTTGCCGACATAGTATTTTCAATAAGTGTACCTTTTAAAATGATTCATGTTTATTTCATCATCTTTCATTAAAAATTTTCTATCATTTATCTTGTTTATATTATTTAGGTTATATTACAGCTTCTGCTGTATCAGATTATGGATAGTCACGTATCAGAGATTGTTTAATATATATTGATAATTGAAGTGGAATGCAGCTGTTTTAATAAAAATGAAACTGAGTCAACAAAGCCTTCTTGATTAGCAATCGTCCATTGCCTTCAATGAAGATTGTATAGTTGGCACAACTGGTAACAAGAGAACAGCTCATCAATCATCATATCACACTTCTGCCATCTAGCGGAATATTGTAATGATGAAATTGTACAATCATGCATTTTCAAGACAGTGTAGTATTTTACTAAGTTAATTAATATTTTACTGTATTGGAGTATTTTATTTCTTCTGATCTTTACTTTCTTTTAATCTTGTTATAGTCAATTAAATCCCACTCGAGTTTCTATTTTCTCTACATAAATCAAAGCCTCTAGTGAAATCACTGTAGATAATTTATTGAATACAATAACAAGACAAAGAAAAATATAATATCCTTGGTATGTAGATGAAAATCAAATATAGATATCTATAGATATACAAGTTTTGTAAAAACAGGAATTAAAACTTCATTAATGCACGAAAAATCGTAATAAATTGCTCAAATAAAGTAATTGGTTTGTTGCCTGCATGCAACATTTCGGACTTATTTCATTTTAGTAGAATACAGAGCACGGAAACACAAGTCGGGGACTGTACTTAACTTATTTTACACAAAAAGTGGACTTAATCGGCTTTACTAGTAATAGGACGATATATACATAGGTAGACCTTTTTAAATTATATGCACACATACATTTTTAAATTTATTTTACATATCTTTTAATTTACTTATTTCCCTCATTAATTTTTCTCACACTTTCTAAAGGTACGTTCCTAAGGATTTTATTATCTGTTTATTTGTAATTCTTGATAGCGTATTGTATACCTGCCGCCACGAGAATGAATGTTGATGCAGCTGAGTGTAACTAGAATGTCATGACCGAACTGGTAGAAAAGGTGGGTGGGGTAAGAAAGGGGAGTAAAGCAGTTGCTCTGAGAAGATACTGTTCTGCAGGTCTGGTTTAAGTGTTAAAATAAACACTGAAATGATATAGGAATGATTAACAATGAGTGATTATCAGCCAAAGGTCAGTACCAAATGCTGTTGGAATGTCTAGGAGAGAAACATCGGGAAGTGATGATGTTGTGAAATGACAGAATGGTGGCCGAAAGAGTCTAGTCCTGAAGAAAAGAAAACAGTCAACGGCTTCATTAGAAAGTGTACCACACAGATAAAAAATTGAAACATACTTCTACCCACCCTATACTTAATATTCAACAAGTAGGGTTGCTTTAACCAATCGATAATGTATGGGGAAAATGGGTGGAGGGAGTAAAGTCGTAGGCGTTGGAAGGGGGATTGTTGGAAGGGTGGAAAATGGGAGGGTTTGGAAGACAGCATCTCTGTACCGAAGGCACAGAAAATGACTGAGAAAACTTTAATAGGCAACGCGTTTAGGACCCTTTTTATATCTGATCGATGTAATGGGAACATCATTAGTTGCGCCTGCAACCCGCTAAACTGAAGTCTCGAATATCAGCAGGGGGAAAGAGGCTTCAGCAGGAAATTTTAAGGTAGGATGTTGTTATGTGACGTGTTTGCTTTATCAGAGTCACACAACATCGTTAGTACGCGGCTCTAACAAGCGTTGTCAGCATGACAGATCGGCGGAGGTTTGCAGATTCGAGCCTAGGCGGACAAGAATAGTTTTGTTCATTATTCCAGAAAAATTCCTCACATAATAGACCCTAGTTACTAGTATTTACAATACCAGTATCGTAACGTCTCATATTACAATACAAGTTTGGTAACCAGTAGAGTATTGTACTAATATGAAGTTAGAATTAAGTATAGCCTATCGCACAACGTTTTATTCACGTTGATAAAAAGAAATTCAATAAAAATAAATATATTATTTTTAGTAGTTTTGAACATGTCTTATGTAGAGAGGCGACTGTATTATTACTACTGGGTGTTCATTTCAAAGTGTGTCATGACGTCACTGTTGTTGGGTCACCGATTTGAAGCGAGTTTCAGCTTATATGTCAGAGAAGTTGCCTATTATTTAAGGCGTTCTTCAATCCGAACTTGAGAACGTGTACGGTATAACTTGAACGTCGTAGCAACAGATGGCGGTCTGTACGGTCTGTGTGCTACCATAACCTCTTTCGAACTGTGTTTTGCGCGGGCAAGTCGTACGCAGGGTATTTGTTATCATCGGTTGCGTACGGTAACATTCCACAACACAAATCAAATGCTCCGTGTCCATGTTGACCGTCGAAGTTAATGTCAACAAATTCGTAAGTAATCGTCTTAACCCTCTCCCCATATCCCGACAGTACGTATTTCCAAACAGTTCACATTCCTGCCACTACCGGCGTTACCGTACGTTTCGGTACGTACTCTTCAGAATGAACGCCGTACTTGCTAGGCAACTTCTCTGCCTCACAGGTTATGCACCTCTGCGGAAGTGTAGGAAGATTGAATTCGCTAGGCTCATCGGCTAGCCACATGACGGCATACAGCGAGCCATGACACATTTTGAACTGAACACCCAGTAGTGGCTTGTGCAGCAAATGCTGCAAACTAAGTTCATTAGACGTTCAAATAAACATTTTTCAGATTTATTTCTAATGAAGGATACCAGACATTCTGAAAATTATTTGCTTCCATAATAATGAAAGATACTCTCTCTCGAGCCATTGCTGAAGAGAACCACGCATATAAATATCTACACCACACCGCCATTAAATATATGAAAAAGACCCAACCCCACTTGATTAATAATTATAAAAATATTTTATTTTTAATAATATTATTATCTTACGTAAGTTTTATAGCTTTCAGTATAACATATACTATATATAGTATATAGCCGCCACTCTGTAAAATATAGAAATCAAAATCTAATTTATGTTATTCTCTACATCTACTTATATAACCCCAAAACTTTTCACTTTCATGTCATCAATATAGCATTAATGTGTATAATTAATGAAAAATAGTCACATCATGACATTAACTATAATAATATTTCATTTATAATGGTAATAATGTCATCAAACCACCTCAAGTTTTGTAGTTTTCAATATCCAGTACGCAGCTGTACCCAGAAAATTACACACCACAGAATCGAACCTGTAAATTATTTTTAGTAAGTTAAGTTTTTAATAACCAATTTAATTTGAGCTCTAAATATGTCAGCATTCTTGCAGATCATGGCCTTCGTGTAATATTGTTTACTGTAGTGTGTGTTTTGTTTTATTCTGAAATGCAGTTAGCTAGTTCTCAAAACTGACGACAGATGGATTTTCGAAAATGGGAAAATTATGTTGAAAAATTGACATTTCACTGAAAACTGCTATTTTTCTGAATAACTTTGAGTTCCAAGCTTCTAAATGAGGGGTCATTTATTAAAATCCGTTCAGCCGTTTTCCCGTAATTTCCATTGCCAGTTCAAATTATATATATAGACTATTAGTCTGTTCTTGCGAGAGGCGATTCGTTTATGTTTTATTAGTTTTGAAAAGGATAGGTTTTTGTTTATAACAGAAGAACAGCAATACTAGGAGAAAATAAATACACACATTGTTAAGGTGAGTTCAAACGAGTATTCAGTTACTAAAAATGCTGCAAATTCTCCAAAGGAATATTTAGTACCAAATTGTGAAATGTTTATAACTAGAAACGACAATTCCATGCAAATGCATGTTTTTATAGGAACATAGGACGTAGCTGAAACTTAGTACTTATGCATTTCATTATTTCCTGTTCCAAATATGTGTACTTTTTCCATGCATGTCTGCATGTTTTGGCCTTTTTGGGGATAAGAAGGTAATGCATATTTAAGCAATTTTTAGCATAGGCCTAATCATGCATATAATATACAGTATATTCAGTTTAAATGCATGTTTTTTTAATGGTTTTGAGTGGACACCTCAGTTTCTCGATTTTTATGACCCTCATTTAGCTTCAGGAATCAGGACTGAAGAAGGAAAAGAAAAAAAGAAACTAAGTAACAGAAAAAAGGTCATTCAAGTTTGCACCCATAACTTCTTGCGATGTAGAGAGGTCATTCTCTGTCTACAAAAACATATTGACTGTCAAGAGCAGGAACCTTACTTGTTAACTGTGCAAAAAAGGAAAGTCAAGCGAAACAAAAAATTTGGAACAAAAATGAAACTTCATATTTTAATGTATTTTTCGCTTGATCGTGCATGTT
This sequence comes from Periplaneta americana, assembly GCF_040183065.1. Classification (NCBI taxonomy): domain Eukaryota; kingdom Metazoa; phylum Arthropoda; class Insecta; order Blattodea; family Blattidae; genus Periplaneta; species Periplaneta americana. The sequence continues at coordinate 181,863,410 of NC_091121.1, read as the reverse complement.
TCAAAGTTTGATAGTGCATGAATGCATGCATATTTTGGGATTTTATTGTGCATGAAATTCTCGTCTTTATTTATAACTAGACTTCGTGGAATTGCCGCGAGAATCGTAAGGTTTACTACGCACGCGATATAGACTGTATGAGAAGGGGCCGTGTAACGGATGGAGTATGCCTCTGATGTAAACACTGAGCAGTATACTGCGGTTACAATAAAACCTGTATCCTGCATTCAAGAAATATAATGAATGATCATTGAAGCAGGAAATGTCTAAACATGTAAATACACAATTATTTTGTAGTGAGATATATTAACTCTTAAAATTTAATGTAATATACTCACATCATCCTTGAATATGTGCATTGCAGATAAGAGTTACGTACATTTTGAGCGACTGCAAAGTGAACCCCCTCCGATGATCACTCAAACAGTTTTTATTTTAGGAAAATGTACGTTCAACATCACACGATGTAATACATGCATATTTGAAGAACGGAAAGTCGCTATTTTTGAGTACACCAACTTCAGACATCTTGTCGTGCCCTGATAGTATTTATAATACGAAGTTGTGAATAGGCAGAATTTTTAGCAATAATGTTTCTCAACTTAAATTTCATTTTTCCTGAAATTAATGAATTGTTATTTTGGATAACAGTTTGTGATACTTTATACACTATATTAAGGGCTTCTGAGAGTTGTAGTTTAGGCGATTCTAACAGGATGATGCTTTTCGACACGATTTTAAAATTAGAATAAATGAACAGAATATCTTCCAATAGCTGTTCAGAAGGCAATGATTTTACAGCTGCAACAGCGGGACTGTCTGTGCTATCCAATGCATCAATTACCTCCATTATTTTGCTGTAATGTTCTGCATAATAATTAACAGCATCCAACCACGTTTTCCAACGGGTCAAAACTGGCTGCGGGGGTAAGGGTATTCCAGGGGCAATTATTTGGAACAGCAACACTCTTATTGTAGTATGTTTGATTGAATTCTTGTCTGCACTGGACATATCGACCGTCCCAAATACTAACATTGTAACTCAATTTTTTATGGTCTTGAGTTATGCTAGTTAATATGGTCTTAAATTGTTTCTTTTTTTTCCAGTACTATCACTGTAGCTCTAAACCTTCCCAATCGTATGTAAACTCTTATTGTTACTATCTGTATACACTGATTTACACGATGATTTTAAAACTTCATTTGCTTCTCCTGAAAATGGAAGAAAGTGAGTTACAATATTAATACTTGTGAGGGTCGATATGTTAAGCTTAGACTATTCCAACCACAGTAATAGAAAAACAAGTGCTTACATAGGTATACATTAGCTGTAGCTGCTCTATCTATTTGGACCGGTCACAACTCTTAACATGAACTGCTTATACTACGAGACCGGGCGGTCGCTCACCTCCTCTATACTACCGTACATCGGCAACCTGATAGCATGCTGCGTGTGGAAATTCAACGAAGTCTATTTATAACAAATAAAATCAATTCCATTTTATTTTATTTTATTTTATGTATGGTTCATATTACGCAACCAGTTAGGTAATAGCAGTATCATTACCTAACTAGTTGCGTAATAGAAGTATGATTACCTAACTAGTTGCGTAATAAAAGTATTTACAACATTTTTATTAGTGATGTAAAGTCCACATTACATAATCAAAGTGCATAAAATAATCTTATTTCAACCATTATTAGGAAAATAAATGTATTATACGTCTATTCGACTTCTATTGGTGATTTTACTTATTTAATCGGTCTATAAGTTTTTTCGTTGGCTGAATGATTTTTCTACTGATTGAGCTATTGTAATATTTATATCTAGATTAATTGATATTACTGAATTTCCAATTTATTAAATGTTGGATCCATTTTCCTATTGACTTTTATTGCATTGCTGTTTTGCTTATTGGGTGATCGATTGTTAAATTTTGTGGTTTATTGAACGAAACATAGAATTAAGATGATTAATTTTTCGTTTGCTAATTGTTGGATTAATTTTTTGATCGAGTGGCTGGTGTAATAGTTAATCATTGAATTAGTCGATACGTTGTCAGTAAAATAAACCACTAAATTAAGAAAGAAAGAAAGACACCTCTACATTTTCTTTACTGTACTCTGATCATGATGACGAGATGGAATCAACTTGTCAAATTATTTGCTAAGATATCTTGAAATAATTTAGATTTCTGTACCGGTATTATTTAATGCTTATGCTAGTCAGTATATTTTATCGCACGAAATCGCAAAGTTTTGTAGAAAATTTTTAAATGAAGATTGCATACTTGTTTCGTATATACTCTTAACCCATTCCATGGGCACGTTTCATTTTTAATAGGTTGATTTATTGCATAGTAACAGAACAGCCAATAACATGGGAAATCTACGCTTGAACGAAAAATGCAGACATAAAAGAGTATAACAAACGGGGAAATCAACACAAGGAAAATGCCAAAAGAAACTAAATCGAATTCACTTTGATGTCGGCATTCAGAATGGCGTCACTGTAAAAGTATCAGATTTTTTGTTACGCGGTTAACTTTAATATACCGGAGACTTATTTAAAACGTATCTTTACGGACATAAAAACCTGTAATAAATCTTGTGGTACTATATTCCCAAACACATTCTGGTTTATAGTTTCCTGTTGGGGGAACATAAATTTACAAAAAGGAAGAGAGAAAAAAAATAGTAGTAGTAGAGAAAAATAAGTTCTCCTACCTCCAGACTTTGTGGTTCGAAAGTGGAGAAAGAGAAAAAAACTTTTAAGAAATATTTTATGTCCACACACACATACACCAGTCCAGTGCCGTCGAGTCTGCGGCAAACAAACAAGCAAACAAACATCAGTTGGTCGACTACCTGCTGCAGCTTGACCCAGCTCTAAACGGATAAACCGAGGTGAAAAAAAAGAAAGAAGAAGAAGAAGAAGCCGGAAGGCTAGAAGTCCCCTGTGAGATTTTTGCAGTGCGTTGGAGCCACGGAAGCTTCTGCTTACAAGAAGAAGTTTTGCAAATGTTTTGGACGTCGGAGAGGGGGGGGGCAAGCTTTAGGAAGGAAATGGCCCAGATCGCGCGCGTGCGGTCCCCACTGGTCCACCAACACACAGAGCGCTATAAATCTGTAATGGGCTCACGTCTAAATGCTATTACCTGAGTCACGGGGCAACTCTACGCTAGACGGCGTTCATGACAACCAGGGACTACAGTAGCGTAACAGAAGTGCTGTGTACCACTGATATAATACGCCCATGTTATGAAATTCGTACTAGTTCTTATCGAACTCGATGTTATTGTCGTACTTGTCGCCATCATATTCGTCATCGTCATACTCATATTCGAATGTTGTCACTCTCATACTTCATCGACGTCATTATCAACATCGTCATAATAAGTCACTCAACATTTATCTCTCCATAATTATAATTTTCGTCATGTTTTCTTTTTGATGTAGCTGTCACAGTTGTTGCGTCGCCTTTATCATCATTATTTTCATTATTAAGTCGTCATTGCCATCCTTAAATCATTGCTATTACGAGCGTCGTGAAAATAATAATAATTTCGGTCCTCTTAAATTGCAATCGTCGTCAATATAACCATCGTTATAAATTGTCATTTTCATATTCGTCACTACCAACGTGCCGTCTTATTCCGTCGTAATTATTGATATCGTCCTCTTCTTCGTTGTTATTATTGTCGTCTGTTATTATCGCCGTTCATTTTTATCTTTATCACTGTTTATTTTCATTGTTATCACCATTCATTTTTGTCATTGTTGTTATCTTTCATTTTTGTCGTTATTGCCATTCATTTTGTCATTGTTGTTTTGTTGTTGCCGTTCAGTTTTGTCATTGTTGTTGCCGTTCATTTTTTTCTTTGTTTTGCCGCTCATTTTGGTCATTATTCTTGCCGTTGCTTGACATTGTTATTATCGTTCATTTTGTCATTGTTTTGTTGTTGCTGTTCATTTTGTCATTGTTTTGTTGTTGCTGTTCATTTTTGTCATTATTATTGCCGTTAATTTTTTTATTTGTTATTATCGTTCGTTTTTATCATTATTATTGCCGTTAATTTTTTTTATTTGTTATTATCGTTCGTTTTTATCATTATTATTGCCGTTAATTTTTTTTATTTGTTATTATCGTTCGTTTTTATCATTATTATTGCCGTTATTTTTTTTATTTGTTATTATCGTTCGTTTTTATCATTATTATTGCCGTTAATTTTTTTATTTGTTATTATCGTTCGTTTTTATCATTATTATTGCCGTTAATTTTTTTTATTTGTTATTATCGTTCGTTTTTATCATTATTATTGCCGTTAATTTTTTTATTTGTTATTATCGTTCGTTTTTATCATTATTATTGCCGTTAATTTTTTTTATTTGTTATTATCGTTCGTTTTTATCATTATTATTGCCGTTAATTTTTTTATTTGTTATTATCATTCGTTTTTATCATTATTATTGCCGTTAATTTTTTTTATTTGTTATTATCGTTCGTTTTTATCATTATTATTGTCGTTAATTTTTTTATTTGTTATTATCGTTCGTTTTTATCATTATTATTGCCGTTAATTTTTTTTATTTGTTATTATCGTTCGTTTTTATCATTATTATTGCCGTTAATTTTTTTATTTGTTATTATCGTTCGTTTTTATCATTATTATTGCCGTTAATTTTTTTTATTTGTTATTATCGTTCGTTTTTATCATTATTATTGCCGTTAATTTTTTTTATTTGTTATTATCGTTCGTTTTTATCATTATTATTGCCGTTAATTTTTTTATTTGTTATTATCGTTCGTTTTTATCATTATTATTGCCGTTAATTTTTTTTATTTGTTATTATCGTTCGTTTTTATCATTATTATTGCCGTTAATTTTTTTATTTGTTATTATCGTTCGTTTTTATCATTATTATTGCCGTTAATTTTTTTTATTTGTTATTATCGTTCGTTTTTATCATTATTATTGCCGTTAATTTTTTTATTTGTTATTATCGTTCGTTTTTATCATTATTATTGCCGTTAATTTTTTTTATTTGTTATTATCGTTCGTTTTTATCATTATTATTGCCGTTAATTTTTTTATTTGTTATTATCGTTCGTTTTTATCATTATTATTGCCGTTAATTTTTTTTATTTGTTATTATCGTTCGTTTTTATCATTATTATTGCCGTTAATTTTTTTATTTGTTATTATCGTTCGTTTTTATCATTATTATTGCCGTTAATTTTTTTATTTGTTATTATCGTTCGTTTTTATCATTATTATTGCCGTTAATTTTTTTATTTGTTATTATCGTTCGTTTTTATCATTATTATTGCCGTTAATTTTTTTTATTTGTTATTATCGTTCGTTTTTATCATTATTATTGCCGTTAATTTTTTTATTTGTTATTATCGTTCGTTTTTATCATTATTATTGCCGTTAATTTTTTTATTTGTTATTATCGTTCGTTTTTGTCATTATTGTTGCCGTTCATTCTCGTCATTGTTATTGCCGTTCATTTTTGTCATTATCGCCGTCTTCTTCTCTTAATCGTCATTTTCACATTCATTGTTATTATTATTATTATTATTATTATTATTATCATCATCATCATCATCCTCTTTGTTGTCATTGTTAGCATCGCTGTCTTCGTCGTCATTGATATCTTTGTCATTGTAATCGTCGCTTGATTCCTCGTAATCATTGTTGTCTTTGTCATCATGGAGTATTCGTCGTAATCTTCATTGCCATTGTTGTGGCATTCTTCGTTGTAAAAGGCGTCATCGTCATTATCGGTGTCATTTTTATCATCGCTGTCTTCTTCATAATCTGCTCCTTCAACATAGATGTCTGTTCTTTCGTCAGGAGAAATTTTAGAATTGTACTTCCTCTGTATTTCTATAACCTGTTGTAATCCAAGTCGTGACATCTGCGACTGAAAAGGTCACGGATCACTAGATTCTTGGTAGGGAGGTGGAAATTTATATCTCTGTGTAGGATGAACCTGTCTTGTATTTCTTTCTGCAGTATCCTGGCTAAGAAAGTCCGCAACTTATACGAATGACGTGGAAGTTCATGATCTTGATAGCCCGAGATCACTATGGGTCAACCGTCCGAATAGGCATACTTGGAAGTAGATGTTGTAGTAATTGTGTCCCTGATCAGGTGATTCTGTGCTTCTTTTTTGTATAGTTTTAATATCGACAATATGTTATTTATATGAACGCCTGTTTTATGTCAAAGTTCAGATAATGTGTTGTAATTTAACTATTCATATGACTTGGGTTAAACGATTCCAGTAATGATTCATATAGAGTTTATTTTATTGGCGGTATGGTACCATTCCCAAATACTCAGACACGTATAGGTTAGGAAGTTACGCGTAAAAATATTCAAATGAATCTCTTTTCTTCGTATCACGTAAGGTATTTAAGATACACTATGATTTCACTTTTCGATAAGCTCTCCCCCAGGAAATATCTGGCGCGGGTTGGGGGTATAAACCAAAACAAAAGCTAACGTATTTTATGAGTTTATTACTTATTTACGGTTTATTATGGTTGTTGGCATGTTATTTTGTATTTCTAATAAATATTGGTCCCTTCTATAAGGGGAGAGGACGATATTTTTTGGTGAAAAATGAGTAAATTAAAAAAAAATGTCTTTAGAATACTCTGTGACCTTAGCGGATGTTGAGACGCCATTTTTAAACTTCCTGCGTTATGGATTTTTAAGTCACTCGACCCCTTTATCGTTGTTTCCGGTAACTTCATTTTTTTTTGCTCCATTGCCAGATAAAAATGGATATAATTTCTGAACTATTAAAGATACATGCATGAAATTTAGAACACACATTCTTTAGACTATTAGGAAACTTTTCTCTGTAACAGAATTTTGTTAATAAATTTAATTTTTAATATATGCCCATTTGTTTGCGAAAAAGGAAATAAAAAAGTGTTATTAAATTTTGTTTATTTTACAAACGTAGGGACCAGTATCAAAATTCTGTTACAGACAGATTGTAGAACATGCTTTTGAAAGTACATTGCAAAAAATTGTTTGAATCTATCTTTAAAAATGGTTTAGATATATCGGTTTTAGTAACATCCTACATTGGGTATATATTTTTTTTAAATCTGGGCCCCCAAATAATTTTTTTTTAAATATTTATATTTGGTTGAGTTGCTACAGCTATGAGCTCTCTCCATAAAAAAATTAATATTTTACACCAAATAGGAAAAAAGTTTTAAAAAATACCATCCTCTCCCCTTAAGTAAATTTCATAACAGTTCAAAATGAAGTCTATGTAATGAACAAACAAGGGTGTGGTTTTCAGTATTTAAAGGAAAAGTTTATCAGTTTGAGTGAAGGAAAATTAAAAGATGGAATTTTCATCGGTCCACAAATTCACAAAGTTATGGCTGACCCTTTGTTTGAGGAAAAACTTTTCGTTACAGAAAGAATGGCATGGCGCGCTTTCAAATTTCCTTGGAAATTCTAGGGCAGAAATCTACATAGAACTTGTTGTGGAAATCATGTTAAGTGCATACGACAAAATGGAGTGTAGTATGTCTCTCATAATATACTTTTTACATTCTCATTTGGATTTAGTTCCTCCTAACTTTGGAGCGGTAAACGACGAACATGAGGAAAGATTTCATCAAGAAATATCTGTAATGGAAAGACGATATAAAGGAAGATCATCATCCAGCATGCTTGTAGACTATTGTTGGTTCCTTGTAAAATACAGTCCCGGGTCTAGTTATAAACAGAAGTCATCCAGAAAATTATTTTAAATGTAAGTTCAAATTCCGAGATTTTTCTCATTATATGTATGAAATATTTTTATTGCTGTTGTGTTTTGAACTATGTTACATCATTTTTGTATCTGGTACACATTTTTCAAGTATTATGAGGAATTTTGAATCCCTAGTGTGTTGTAATTTTATCAGTAGGAGCGAAAAATTAAAAACAAATAAGTTTTGTCAACAGTAATCTCACTAGACGTTTTGATTTATCTAGAGGAAATCAAAACTCGAGTGGGATTTAATTGACTATTACACGATTAGAAGAAAGTATTATAAAGATTAGAAGTAACGAAGTACTCCAATACAATAAAATATTAATTGACTTACGAAAATACAACTATCTTCAAATGTTTTTTATATCATCTCAACATTACAAATATTACGCTAGATGCATGCTAGATGGTAGTAGTGAACAATGCCTACTCGTCGAGATCTATACACGATGGCAATGTTACTAGTCAAGAAGGCTTTGTTGATTCAGTTTCATTTTTATTAAGACAGTTCTATTCCACTTCAATTATCCGAATCCCAGTAATCAACGTCACTTGACAGATGATTTTCAATAAATCTTAATATTAAACAATCTCTGATACGTGACTATCCATAATATCATATAGCAGAAGCTATAACATAACCTAACTAATATACACAAGTGTTAGAAAAGTTTTAATTAACGACGATGACATAAAAAATAAACATGAATAATTTTAAAAGGAATAATTATTGAATGTACAATTTTCAAATTTGAATGTGGTTGGTGGTTCAATTGATGTTATATTGGACGTGTGCGTAATAGAAGTGGAACTCGTTGATTTAGGCCTACGTGGTGTATTCAACTTATTCAGGATTTCCGAATGGTGCTCTTCATTTATTTGTAAATCGGATTTCAGAAGATGCATAGGTATGATCAGTGATTTTTATTAATTCTTGTTCTTGAATGCCAATGCGAGTCATATTTGAAACTGCTGTGCATCGACTGGAGTGGTTTGTAATGTTAAGTATATATATATATATATATATATATATATATATATATATATATATTTTGACGTCCAGACCAGCGCAGTTTCAAATGTTGGCAAACAAAGAAACAAATGCTAGGGACGCGATAAAATTAGACAAATGCTAGGGACGCGATAAAAATGTGCGATAAGCAGCCATGATTGGTTGAAATACGTCCTTTCGTACCGTTTTATTGGTCAAAAGTAGTATGACGTAGTAAGAGTGTAATAGTCATAAAAAATTAAATTCATTTTCCCCGGAAAATGCTACGTGATGGGGCAATTTAGATTTTAATTTCAGATTTAGGGCACACATATTAGTAAAATTCACCTATTTTTATTTCGGAGCAAGACAAAAAGTAAAAATTTGTTGTTCAGTGTTATTGGTTTGCTATAATTTCACTAGATTCCAGTAATCGGCTCAGAAATCTAGATCAATTTGAATTGACACAATTTTCTCTACCGACAACTGCTGTCACTGATGCCAACATAACAGTTAGAAAATCACTACTAGTTGTAGTATTTCTCAGTACGGAAATTCTAAACGAAGTTTGGCAAAAGAAAATTCAATCTTCAAACTAGAAAGTCACCATAATCCACTAGCTTATGTACAGACGTGGACAAATTATTAACAAAATTGACGATTTTTATGATAATTCTGTTTACAAAATTTGACTTTTCAATTTAGACTACAGTTGACAATTTTGGATATTTCCATCATTACAGTAGACAGAACTATGCAAATATGTCAACGGTAGTTTAAATTGAAGAGCCAAGTTTTGTAAAAATATATAACAAAAATCTTCAATTTTGCTAATAATTTGTAAATTAGCAAAAATGTCAACTGCACTGAAGAGTCAAATTTTGTAAAAATATAAAACAAAAATCTTCAGTTCTGCTAATAATTTGGAAATATCCAAAATGTCAACTGTAGTCCAAATTGAAGAATCGAATTTTGTAAAAATATACAATAAAAACCTTCAGGTTTGCTAATAATTTGTAAATATGCAAAAATATCAACTGTAGTCCAAATTGAGGAGTTCAATTTTGAAAAGTATACAATACAAATTTTCAATTTTGCTAATAATTTGGAATTACATAAAAATGTCAACTGTAGTACAAATTGAAAAATCGAATTTTGTAAAAATATACAATAAAAACCTTCAGGTTTGCTAATAATTTGTAAATATACAAAAATATCAAGTGTAGTCCAAATTGAGGAGTTCAATTTTGAAAAGTATACAATACAAATTTTCAATTTTGCTAGTAATTTGGAAATACACAAAAATGTCAACTGTAGTCTAAATTGAAGAATCATATTTTTTAAAAATATACAATAAAAATCTTCAATTTTGCTAATAATTTGTCCACGTCTGTAGTAATGGGGGGAAAAGGTTAGGTTTTACCCTTAACGTATTAAGTAAACTGATCTGGCCTATACATTAGCACGTGTGGAATCGGGAACCACAGTGTGCGAACTCCTGGTTTAGGTGCATTAGAATGTGGGATCGTGACTGAATCCTAGGACAGTAATCTCCAGGCGGCTTCGAAGGCCTCTATAATGCATGCAGCCAGTTGACCCCTGACAAAATCAACGTCTGTCCCCGAGCTCTAGGTCGCTAAATAATTCAGACTAACCTGTGGTTTAGTATTCTGATTCTATAGTCCTGAATCGATTCCCATGTTCAATTGTTTCACTGCTCTCGCAATTGAATAACAGGAGTCGTTCCGAATTCGGAAAGAAAACACGACTTCAATATTTTAGGTTGGTATAGCTGTGTTGTTATAATTACATTCCTTTGGAAAGTGTTGTGTTTCTAAGAGAAAAGAGCTTCATTTAATGAGTCCTCCGAAGTATCAGTTTCATTCGAATTCAAGGATATGACTACATTGCAACAAATGAGCTAGCGAAAGGCAAAGAGCATGACAAACGCAGGTATTCGAAGAAAATCTTTCATGACCCGTGAGAAATCATCCAGGAATCTAACCCTCAGTTCTTTCGCTGACAGTTCATTAAGTTAGGAATGAATTTTTAAGAAGTAATTTTTCCTTGTGGTTTGTCTTGTGTCATAATTGTTGACATTGGAGTTGCAAATAATGAAGATTTGTACAAATTCGTGCTGTTTTAACTTACTGATTGGTGGGTAAGAACAATGGGTACACGTGCACCTAAGGCCTATAATCTATACAGCGCGAAATATGTTTAAGAATCGAATATGAATTCTTGGAATCATTAAACAACTAAGGTTGATATTATATTATTTTAATGTACCGAAGTACATATGATATTTCCATGCAGATATTCTGCGTCATCATGCGATGAAAGAGTAATGGAACGGAGAAAAATTCTCTCCGGCGCCGGGATTTGAACCCGGGTTTTCAGCTCTACGTGCTGATGCTTTATCCACTAAGCCACACCGGATACCCATCCCGGCGTCGGACAGAATCGTCTCAGTTTAAGTTCCAACTCTTGGGTTCCCTCTAGTGGCCGCCCTCTGCAATACGTCATAGCTGTCTATGAACCTAGGACCGAAGTCCACACATGTGCTGAGGTGCACTCGTTATGAGTGACTAGTTGGCCGGGATCCGACGGAATAAGCGCCGTCTTAAATCACGAAGTGATTTACGCATATCATATATATATTATTTTAATGTACCGAAGTACATATGATATTTCCATGCAGATATTCTGCGTCATCATACGATGAAAGAGTAATGGAACGTAGAAAAATTCTCTCCGGCGCCGGGATTTGAACCCGGGTTTTCAGCTCTACGTGCTGGTGCTTTATCCACTAAGCCACACAGGATACCCATCCCGGCGTCGGCACCTCAGCACATGTGTGGTCTTCAGTCCTATGTTCATAGACATCTATGACGTAGTGCAGAGGGCGGCCACTAGAGGGAACCCAAGAGTTGGAACTTAAACTGAGACGATTCTGTCCGACGCCCGGTGGGTATCCGGTGTGGCTTAGTGGATAAAAGATCAGCACGAAGAGCTGAAAACCCGGGTTCAAATCCCGGAGCCGGAGAGGATTTTTCTCCGTTCCATTACTCTTTCATCGTATAATTAAGATTAACACAAACATATTTTGGGCTTTGTGTACAATTCCAGCTGGGACGCTAATTTCGTTGAATCCATGAAATCCTGGCTTGGAGTAACATCATTTAAATAGGCATTTCAGAGGAAACATTTACATTGTTCTAATTATCAAATAGCTTGAATCATCTAATGTCGAATTAACACTAGGAAGACTGGATATGGTGAAAAACCTAGAGAGGCTGAGAGGTCTATATTGCCTTAATATGCAGAGAGAATGATTTGCTTGTGTAATATGTAATGTCATGTGTTATCAATATATTTTAAGCATCATAATGATGGCCCTTCACAACAGAAGTACAGTCAGCACAAAAATGCAATAGGTAACACAAAACAGTAAGATTATGATACTCAAACACAGCAATTCTCATTTTATGTATTTTATGCTCGACCATGCCGAAATGTAGTAATTATACACCTGGTAGCAGTCCTTTAATGCATGTCATTAAAGTACACCTACTCATTAAAGTACAGGTATTCAGCCAATGACAACTCAGCTTACAGGTGTTCAGCCAATGACAAGTCAGCTTTGTACCGTTATAAAACCGCAAGTATCGATTATTCTCGGATATGCAATCGAAAGAGAATTAGCGAAAAGTCACGGAGGCTGGAAATCCAATACTGTCGCAGAAGGTTATGTTCTGTTACTATAATAATTAGCGTTAATTGTAAATAATATTCAAATAAATTCAATTTGTCATCTCGTTTTTCAATGTCGAAATCAATAATCAAGGTTATATCAAGTTTAACGGGATTACATCAAGGTCAATGACATTATTGTTCCTCGGAAAAAATCAATACTTTCGCGTCTGCGCACATCTCACAATTCACGACCTAGAACAAGGTCACTTCCGATCTTGTCAGATACAAATGAAAGGTATACATCTGAATAATTTCATGTTAGAAATATGGTCGAGCATAAAAAGTCGTATGAAACTTGCATATAATGGTAATTAAGAAGCTCGTATGAATATTATGAAACGAGCTTGCGCTCGTTTTATAAATAACCATACTTGCGTCTTAATTACTATCATTATAGGCTCGTTGCATAATTTACTATTACGTGTTTTACTTATGAAAGCATAGGATTGAGTCCAAAGCTAATCAGCAATTGAATAATATAGGCCTACTGATAATTACATCTCAAGTCTGATTAATGTAAAATGTATCTAGTCAGCGATGTATGCAATGGAGGGGGGAAAGGAACTGGTCACCCTACCCCATTATCTCCTGGCTTAGTGTCTCATGAGTGATGCCTTATTGGTGTCACTTGTGAGGTTCAGATCAGTATTAGGGCTGGTGATTTTAGATACTTACTGATAATATCGACGGTATCAATTTGACCCCTCAGTCTTTCTAGGTGTTCCTTTTAATATCTCCACTTGTATAAAAGTTTCAACATCCAGATTTCAGGTGAACAACATTAAAGAGTGTAGCCTATACATCAATTTGGGACACTCTGTATAAGTGACGTGTATATGTAATACAGTATAACACATGGCATCGGGAAAAGTATTGCTATCAGCTTAGTATGCAACATAGCATACCTGCTTTGAGAGGGATGGGGTAGATAACGATAGACAGCGTGACGTTGGCAGTAGTACAGTTTGGTTCATGACAAATGCAGTAATACATGAAAGTCTCATTATTTGTGCGTCCTTTTGGCTAGTTTCCAGTGATTAGCTATGAAGCATACAAAGTGCATTTCTAATTTATTCTCAATAAGAGACCTAAATATTTCATTGCACTTGACATACTGGTAATATTATTTACGTATTGATGCGTTGCAATGAACTATGATATGACATGTGACGTGTATCATAACGTGTTTCAAGAAACTTAGCAGATTTCTTCATATAGCTTGCAGCATCTGTAACATATAGTAACACATTTTCGAATAGCACACATGATGGCCATAGCAACTCCATAGCAGTATCAAAAAGTTCACATATGGTGGAATAATTAACCCTTTCTAACATTTCACTCATTAAGAGATAGGGTCTACAGCAACATTCCACACTAAGGGCACCCTCAACCACATTTATTTATTTATTTATTTCTTATTTATTTATGTATTTATTTATTTATGTATTTAGTTACTTATTTATTTATTTATTTACTTACTTACTAACTTACTTATTTATTTATTTATTTATTTATTTATTTATTTATTTATTTATTTATTTATTTTGCTAATAAGTGTAACAAATTATAAAATATACAGAGAAACTTTACTCGCCCCTGAAAGAGTAGAACTCGTGCTCAGGGGCGGATTCCTGCATTGAAATTAATAATTATACAATACAATTTGCAATTATAGTATATAAATTTAAATTTACAATTTTTCAATTTTTATAAAATTCATACATAACTTTTTAAATTTAATACTAGAACTATTAGAATTGACAAGATTAGGATATTTAAATATAAATTTGTTATATATTCTTGGGCCTAAATTACTACTATGATTAAATACTGTAACAGTGTTGCATTTTGATTCAAACAAGCTTAAAGAATTCATACCTTTTGTTTCATAACTATGAGAATACAATTCAAAATTATTTCGATTTTTATGTATGAATTTTATCAATACAATATAATAAATTTGTCTTACGTTAAGTACATTGAAGTCTAGAAACAAATTTTGAGATGGAAAATCAATAGGTTTATGAAGACATATTTTAATTATTTTCTTCTGTAATAAATAAAGTGGATTAAAATTGGATTTAAATGAGCTACCCCATCCTATAATTCCATACATAATTACCGAATGAAATAAAGTTAAATATATTGTACGTAATAAACTTGTTGACAAGTAATTCCTCAATAAAACAAAATAATATACTATTTTACGTAATTTATTACAATGGTAATTAATGTGTTGGTTCCATTTTAAATGATTATCGAAAATTATGCCTAAATACCGTACTTAACTTCAGAGGACTCTTTAATAATCGGACATTTACACTGTATAAGACAACAATCAGAATTATGTAATTTAATACTTAATATAGATGTAGGAGGTTTGTTACATTTTTCAGATAATGAGAATGGAATAATAATGGTTTTATTTTCGTTGATAGAAAGATAATTTATGTCAAACCACTTTTTTATTAATTTAAGTCCATTATTTGAATTATTATATGCGTCATACCAGGTTTTTCCACCAAAAAGTAAAACTGTGTCATCTGCATAAGAATAGTGAACACCATTGTATTGTTATAAGTCAATTTTTAATAAGTCATTAATATATATTAAAAATAGAATGGGGCCTAGAACTGTGCCTTGGGGAACACCTATATTAATAATTAAAGTTTCACTTGAATAATTGTAAATTTCGTTATTTGAATTCTGTCGTTAAGATACGATTTTATTAAGTTCATAGCATTACCTTTGATTCCTAATAAGTATAATTTCTCAATTAAGATGTCATGTTTCATTGTATCAAATGCTTTACTTATGTCCAGGAAAATACCAATACATTTGTTACCTTGAACAAATTCTCTAACAATTTTTTTAGTAATGCAACGTGACGTCCAACGGAGTCCATGCTTTCATCTATAGATACCCATATCTTCTCATTTTGTAATTTACACTTCACTTCATGCAGACATTTCTAATATGCATATTGCACATACAGGGACATCATTTTATTTTTACTTCAATTTTTATTGTACCTGCGTTTCTACATGTACTTGACTCCCACCCCTTTCACTAATGTCCTTGCTAACGTCAGTCACACAAACTTACGGCCGTGTTGCTAGCAGTGAAGTAAACAGTACAGAGTACAGTGTGTTTCAGAAATATGTTGCATTTTCTATAGAAGAAAGTGCTTATATTATTGAAGTTTATTTTCACACAGGTATCGTGTGTAGCATAACTGAATTTATCTGTGTGGACTGAGCACAAGTGAAGATTAGAGTTACCGAAAGTACGGTACCCTATAATATGGTACGGTACTTAACAGCATTATTTAAACAAGAGTTTTGTTTTACTGTTTGTAGGTATGAAGGACGATGATGGAAACTGGAATTACAATATAACCGAATGTGAACAACAGTTTTTCTTTTATTCACAATTTCCTGATTATAACATTACGGAATATTTTCGTAGAAATATCATTAATCTGGTAGATATGTTTAGAGCAACAGAGTGTACAGAAAGGAAGAAAAGTGTATGATGGCCAGCAAAGGTCAGTGTTCTGAAATTTGTGGGGCAAATCATAGATTTATACCAATCGTAATCGAAAGTATTTCAAAAAATGGTTTTATTAACTGTGACAGAAGATGCTGTAGAAGATGCTAGAGAAAGGATGCAGCGAGGTCCTAATAAGTCGGTCAAGAAGTTAGCTGTAGAAATTGGGGTTTCTTACGGAAGTGTTCACAAAATTCTCAGGAATAAATTAGGTTAGTAATATGCTGCATAAAGTAGACATTACATAATGAATATAACCGCCTGAAGATTTGAGTTTGTGAAAAAAATTACTATTCTACTGTTTTTTGATAAAATACTGTAAAAGTAATGATCAAACTGAAAATCGTAATACTGTATTTCCCTGTAACATAAATGGATACACTACTTTTCTCTCCTCCTATAGCTACTAAATGATTTGTTTACATATTGTACTAGCAACTCCAAACTCCTGTAATGGAAGGGGGCAACAGTGTTTCGGAGTACAGCCAGGTTAATGTTAAAAATGTTTGTAAAAATAAAGTGATGTCCCTGTACTTCTTCCGCAGTGTTCCTTCTTTAGGATTTTGTCTTCCAGTGTAGTTTTCTGAAAAGCCATGCAGTTTCGCGTTTTATAATTGGTTTAACGAAATATTTGAAGCAATAAACGCGTCACACATATCTCCGTAAAATGTTCGTTCAAGTAGTTGTGAAGGAGATTCCTGCTGTACCTTGCTTAAATTCTGTTGTCTGTTACTTGCACGTTTATGCTTATTGCTATTTATATGCTTCTTAACGTTGCATGCCATGTCGACTGCCAATTTCACAAAACAGTTCATTACCATGGACGGAAAACACACTTTATTGACGAACATATTTCCTTAGTTCTTCTATCTTGCGTACTTTCGGTCTCGGCATTCTGAAGACCCGTGTCGATTGCTTATGACCAAAGCTCGGAACTTGGGGACTTGTGTGTCGTGTGCATGAGTAAGGTTACAGGTACAACGTACACAAAGCTCACCCTGCAACTGCTCAGGGACAGTCGTGTGTAGTAAGAAAGTGGTCACATCGAATGACAGGAAGAGGGACGAGGAAACCCTGTCGTGTCGAAGCCAATGACATTCAGATAATTAGAGGTAAACGGTCTATTTGAGGAATTAGAAAATACGTATTATTCGAATGGGTATTACATACCTTTGAAAATATATTTCTTAAATTTTAGGTACAGAATTTCGTGGAGGAATTCTGAGGAGATACATTATTTTCTTCGAGTGGAGAGTTTATATTTTGTAAGTTGTGCCACACATAAACTAGAGACTGAAAACGGGCATTCATTGAAATACATTGCAGTCCCTTAAATCGGTGGAAAATTTGTCCGTAGCCATGGATCAATTCGTAGTGGAACCTTCCCTAGTAGTGACACAGAAATTGAAAACTATTTTCGAGAAAAATTTAGGATGCTTATCTTTCTCAGATACGAGATCAGCTAGAAACTGCTGAAAATCGAACAGAAAACAATGACAGTGAAAACATTCAGTATTTTATTTCGGCGCAAGACTTTATAATAAAATTAAAAATCATTTTCAAAATTTGAAATTTTTTAAAATTGAAGCTTTTAAAAAAGAAATTTGTAAAATTATCCGTGATATATAGGCCCTAATATTAACAAATATATATTTTTTTTACCATTTATTTCTGTCGACTATATTCATGTTTTTATTGAATATCACTGGCTTCTGTCGGATTGTCAATTTATATTAAATGTGTATTTTCTCTTTTTCTCTTTCACCTTTATTCTTGTTCTTGTGTTGTATTTATTGGTTTGAATTAAGTTACTGCATTTAGTAAACTGTCCTTGTAAATTTTATGTACATGAGCCTGGCTCTTACGGTAGTGGCTAGAAACATTTTTATTTTTTAAATTTAATTTGTACTCACTAGCTAGCTAGTTAAAATAAAAAAAAAATAAAAAAAATTAAGTTTGCTCCCGTCACTTCATGTGACGTGGAAATAAGCTTCTTTCGTTTCAAACCATGTTTAACTCACAGACAAAGAAGTTATGGATTCGAAAATCTTCTAATGTATGTAGTCATACACTGTAATAAAATGTACAGAGCAGAACTGTAAATTTGATATATTTTGCACGTTTATTTATATATATGCTATAAAATTACGTGTTTCAACCTACCATAATATTATCAATATGTTGTTCCAGCCAGGAACCACTTTTATAGCAGACCTTACAGTACCTCTGTGCTGGAAGCGGGAGTTTGTTGACACTGAAGTCCGGTCGCTTAGCCACGTTCAAAGACACAAGTCCCCAAGTTCCGAGCTTTGCTTATGACTGCGTTGTACTAAGCTACGCTGGCACTACTACTACCTGCACAGTGATGCGTGCGACAGTCCTCGGTTCATAAACATTAGCTATACTACATCGCGCGTTTCCCTGTAAGCAATACTTTCTCCGGGGTCTAAGGCCCAATTGTATAGAACTCCCTGACTGAAGATCAACTTTGATCGAAGATCGAAAAGTGAATCGAGTTCAGACACTTCTTCTATTGTATAAAACTTTTCTGCGATCAAATTACCTTGGTTCAAATGCAATCTAAGTTCACGTGAAAAGGATTTGGCAACATCGCATAAACAGGTGAAATACGTGATGCGCGGACAGGTTTGTTCAGTGTTGCCAATCTAGCGATTTTAACTCTTTTTCAACAACAATTTCTTTTAACTTTTATATTGCTTAAATAGGGATTTAGTGACCTTTTTAGCACCCCATAGTGACAAAATTTAATTTTCTTTTTTGATAATGAGAAATCTAGCGACTTTACAACTACTTTTTGGCGACTTTCCGTACACTCTGTTGGAGACACTGGTTTTTTGTGCAATGTAAATAATGGCGGACAATAAGAAGAAGGTTGACTGTTCTCCGAGTTGTTATCATGTTATGGTGTTTGATACTGCTAAACATAATAAAGCTTTATAAAACGACAATTTTCGTTTAATAATACAGTTAATTGAAAATTTATGAATGTACCTATCATATCCATTAATAATTAATGGTTGTTATAAACATAATATAATTATAGGTTATGTTATTTGATACTGCTGAACACGATAGAGCCTTATAAAATATAAGATTGTTTGTGTATTAAGGCAAGAATTTGAAAGAAATATATATAAATGTACCAAGCATATCTATTAATATTAATAATAATGGATATTTTATTTGCACAATCTGTCACTCGTATATTTCAAACAGAAAAGAAATAACTGAACTTGGATCATCTAACTTAATCGGAGAAATTTCATCAGTCAAAGTTGACTTTAGTTTGAGACAAATTAATCTCAGATTAGACTTTATACAACACAAAATTCCAAGTTCAGCTGAAACAAGGATCAATTTAACCTCTGATCTAAGATTAAATGGTTTATACAATCGGGCCGTATAACACATGGCACCGATGTTGGTGGTCGGCCTTGTATACTGGAACACTACCTGGAGGACAGCTTGCGAGGACAAAGCTGTGATCCGTGAGTAAGGCGGGCGGTATCCGGCACATCATAGAGAGGAAGTGTGTTTGTCTTTTGTCTTAACGTACCAGTCCGTTGTCTCTTCAGACCAGGAACTCGCAAGACAAATCTGACCGATCCTTGATACGTCACTGGAATAATGGAGACGGGGCCAATTTGTCCAGAAGGAAAGAAGAGAGGAGAACTGGAAAGCAAAGGAAATGAAACAAATGTGCACGGACACTTTATGGTTCTTGGACGTCAATGAAGACCCCAGGCACACGAAGGGGTAAACAATAATACAGTCGGTTTGTTTTTCTTGCTTCTCCTTTTCAATTTAGTTTTCTCTTTTATTAATTCTGTCATTTATTTGTTACATTCTACGAGACTGTTTCCGTTTCTTCTCGCACTTGCTCTATTCTGTGTCAGGTTTTTCTGCTTTCTGAATTTCTTTTCTTTTTCTAGGTTTCCTTTTAGTTTTCTTTCCCTTGCTTTCACTTTTTCTTTTAGGTTCATTTAATTGAGTACGTGTGAAGTGGGTAGACATAATAAGAAATTAAATTGTGTTGGAAAGAATGGGTGAAGAAAGAATAATGCTGAAACTGATAAGAAAGAGAAAAAGGAAGTTGGGCCACTGGCTGAGAAGAAACTGCCTACTGAAGGATGCACTGGAAGGAATGGTGAACAGGAGAAGAGTTCGAGGCAGAAGAGAATATCAGATAGACGAAATTAACCACTTCCCTTATTATCCCGAGTTAACTCGGGTTGCTAACATGTGTCAAAATTTATTAACCCGAGTTAATTCGTTTGAGTCCCATTGTCTATTTCATAGTGATTTTTAGGTATGTAAGAAAATTAGTGATGTACAGTGATTCTGCAATATTAAATGATCTCTTTACGAAAATAAAAAAGACACTTTTTTTTTACAAAACTGGTAAAATATATAGTAAGGGAAGAGGTTAAGATATATGGATCATATGCGGAGACTAAGAGAAAGGCAGAAAATAGGAATCTAACAGTGCATAATATTGTGGAATCCCGGCCACCGAGTCACTCAATTGAGTGCGGTCTGTGTATAATGGCAGTTGACTTAATATATTATGTCAGCATAATATATGTCTAACTTGGAGTCAGCCCACAAAGGGGAAAAACACTAGAGGTGGATTCGATCCGGTGCTGTGGATTGAACTTAGGCGTAGCTCAGTGGTTAGAGCACTTGGTACGTAGAACCAAGAACCCGGGTTCGATCTCTGACGCCGGAACGAATTTTTCTCCTTTAATAATCAGAAAATAGGAAATATTGGAGAATGCTATATTTGCAGTGAAAGACCTACCTTTGGGTAGAAAACTATGAATGAATTTAGTTTCTTTACCTTTTAAGAGCCCACGTTTTGCATTCAAATGCTTAACTTCTTTTCTCCTTAATCATTTTCTTTGTGTTCTATATTTCATAATTATATCTTTCTTCTTTTTATTCACTTCTATTTTCGTTGTCTTTTATCGGCTATTTTTCTATCCTTCTCTTTTTTTACTTTCCAGTGCTCCTTTTCTTTTCCTGTCCTTTGTTCAGTATCTTTCTTTTGACGTAAAACATCTATTTTAGTGAAAAACTGTGACGTTATGACATGATGTCACTTGTAGTCGTACTGTGGAAAACATAAGTGTAAGATTAACTTCGTTCATCTTGGTTTTCCACGCAGTTCGTGTCACTCCATTCTCTATTTAATATGCCTTGAAGTTTCCGCACAAACCATTTTCGATTTTCCCCTTCCAAATATTAAGTCACTTCAAACGGAACAGTGAAAATCGAAGTGAGACAAGTGACCAACAGCTTGGAGCTCAAATAGATACATGTTCATAGCCCCAAATTCCTTTTCAGGACACGCTGTTGTGTACCTTTTAATTAATTTTTCTCTCATTTCTCCTTCTTATTATCTTTCCTCACATAGTCGTGGAAATATTGGGTTTATGGGTTATGTTATGGCTAGGGCCGTGACGTCAGTATATTTGTATTAGTCTGAAGTGAACATAAAGGCTGGTTCACAATAAACCGGGAACGAGAACCAGAATTAAAACGAGAGGCAGAGGACGTGAATATGAAAATTTTTGATTCACAATAAACCGAGAACGTAGACGACTATGCATATCGATATGTATGTAAATAACAATATGTAAAGTCGATATTACGCATTCTGATGTTATTTGTGTATAATTGACCAATGGCGTTCTCTCATGAGTACAAGGCAGCGAACATAAACACAGGTTAACCAACTTCGAATTTCAACTTAAACATTTCATTAGGTACGGGGCTATAACTATGCCCATGCATCTTTATTATCACAACCTATTTTAAGTCTACCATAACGTAAAATAATTAGAGAAGAAACATTTGTAATAGAACAAAAATGAACACAAAAGTAGTTATTGAATTGAAGCGTGAATATGTAGTGTGTCATACAACCAATACAGTAATAAAATTTGACTCGCTTACGATCGGTGTTCAAAGATGCAGCTATTGAAAGCCACGTATTCTCCTTCATTTTCTCATCTTTATACGAGGCGCGCCGCTTATCGTAAACGTGAGGATTTTCCTCAACACTCAATATTAGAATCTCATGAAATAAAACTTGCTCCATGATGCACAGCACAGAACAAAATAATGCATAGGTTATGTCACGGTCTTCTTGCTACAAAATATACGACGACAAAATAGCTTTTAGATGGCAATAGAATGAATCTAGTGGGCTGTGATCGGAAACGTGAACGCCAAAGTTGAAACTAGGCCAACTCTCCGTTCCCGATCCCGGGCTCCGGCAAGCTTTTCGTTAATTGTGAATGGTCACATTTAAATGTACACATTTTAACAATTTTACCGTTTTCGTTTTCGTTCCAATTCTCGTTTCCGGTTTATTGTAAACCAGCCTTAAGTCGCCCCGGACAGAATGTAGTCGGCGTTTTCAAGTACAGGCAGCAGAAGAGAATTTGACACACGCCTAAGCAAGCACGTTCCGTGTTTTGTATACGATTATTGCGTGTTACAAAATCAAGACAATACAATCATTGTATATAAGGGTTAATATCGGAAAGGCCTAAAATGCTGGTGAGGTTGGAAATCGTACTTACATAGTCACAAATGTGATAAAACGTAAGTATGAAAAAATGTTTTTTTATATATATACATAGGTTGGATAAAAAGTAATGGCAACACTGCTGTCACGTGACGATGGTGTGTTCGAGAGTTGCCAGCTGTGTGGACATGAACAAGGACTGTTAGATGAGTTAGTGCAGCCAGCGGCGACAGTACTCTGTCAATCTACTGCAGTGGGTAGAACGTTCACTTTCATAGGGATAGTGCGAGCGCCCTAAGACCGCGTTTACAAAACTAGAGCAACGTTCCTGGATCAAAATTGAAGTGACACGAGGTCGTAGTGCACAAGAATGTTTTCAGGGACTGCGTGAAGCATAGACCGATGCAGCGTTGCCATATCGCACAGTGGCACGATGGGCTAAAGCGTTACGGGAAGGCAGGGATGTGAAAGGGATGTTCATTGTGGCGTATGACATTGATGGGGTAATACTGCACCACGCTGTACCTCCAAGGCAGACGGAAAACGCGGACTACTGGAACATCCACCGTACTCACCCGATATGATCCATGCGATTACGATCTTTTCACCAAAGTGAAAGAACCACTGCGAGGGACCCGGTACAATACCAGAGATGAACTTATCCGTGCTTTAGGGCGGTCAATACGGAACATCAACAAAGATAGACGCGCTGATGGTGTACGACGCCTTCCAAACATTTGGCAAAAGGTAATAAATAAGGGGGGCGACTATATAGAAGGTACGTAAATGTTGTACCCCTGTGAATAAAGCCATGTCAGAAATATCGAACTGCTGCCATTACTTTTTATCCAACCTTAGTATATTTAGAGTTTTGCATTGCAGTTTTAGAATGCCAAAAACGTATATTTTGCTATCTCTGTATTTAACTGTTACATTAATTTATTTATCACATCAATTTCGTACTTCATTTTTCTTGCTTGTTGTTCACTTAGTTTCGGCCCCTGCTGCAATAAACAGCAACATTAATTTTCAAAGTTTCAAGTGAAATGACTGCCGAATGTCGGATAGTATAACCTTGTATACGGAAGAAACTGCGTTCAACATCGGCTGAAACCAAGGGCGCATATTTAAAATTGTTGAACGCATGACCACAATTTATTCCTTCACTCTTGTTGTTTTCTTTACCTTTCTTTCTCTTCGTCACTTTTTTAGTTTCTGGCTTTTTGGTTGGATGTGCAGTATTTCCATGTGTGTGTTGATGTCTCTGTAGGTGTGGGTGAGAAACTCAACACACTAGAACAATATGAAATATACGGACACACGAAAACACACCCCAACGAAATTCTCAACACACAACTCAATTTCAAAACACACACACTCTTTGATTCTACACTATACCACACGAACGCACCCTCATTTGAAACAAAACAAGAGGCGCCAAGACCAACAACGACCAGTTCTGAGGATGACCCATAAATAGATCGAAACATGTAAACGAGGTACCTACGTTGGAGTTTAACACAAGAAAGTCTTATCATACATATTCTGAAAAAAATACATCTATCGCAATAATTCGAGAATAGTCATTTCACATAATTATTGGGATTTTGTTAAATCCAGTACCGCTTTTAATTTATTCATTTTCTGCTGTGTTCTTTTCCTTTTTTTATTTTTTTTTTGTAGAATTTGCCTTAAGTCTGATTAAATTCTTTGTTTCATTTCCTGTTAGGCCTAGTTTCTGTTTGTTTTCCCTAATTTCTCTTACATTTTATTCTTGGGTTTCTTATTCTTTTCTTAACTAATGTGTCATCTTTTTCTTTACTCAATTTATATTCTTTTGCTCAGTTTTCGCTCCTTTCATTTCATAGTTTCTTTCATAATTTCTTTCCCTTTTCCTTTGGCTATTTTCCTTTCCTTTTGTCACTATCTGATGATTTTAAAATCAAATGTAGGAAACACAAAACGGATGTAGGTAAATTCTCATTTTTAAATAGAATATAAATGATTGGAATGACCTACCTGCAGCGGTCTTTGAGGGCTGTCCTTCCTTAAGGAGATTCGAGAATAACTTAAAAAGTTGTGTATAAAGTGCAAATTAAAATTAAGGTGACATTTAACATTTAATTTTTTAAGGTGACATGTATTTATTTAGCCTGACGAGTTACCCCCTTGGTTTGAATTGTAAATTATTTAAAAATAGCGTGTAAGAGGGCCTTAGACTAGAAATGTTTAGTTTAAATGTAGTTCTGTTTATAAGTATGCATAAGGGTGTAATTATTTGACTTATTTGAACTGTTGTATCAGTGAAGCGAGGTGAGTCAGTGAAGTTATGGTTTTACAGTGCAGTGAATAGTTCCGATCAGTGATAATTTATAGCGTCAATGAAATGTGTTCTATAGTGTCAGTGAATTGTGTTATAGAGAGTCAGTGAAATGTGTCCTAAAGTCTCAGTGAAATGCGTCATAGTGCCACTACACGGAGTGAGATGAGAGTAAAGTGAAAGACTATTGAAACTTATGTAGGGCCTATACATATGTAGGTTGTATTGTAAAATTAGGTTATTTTATGTTTTATTATTAATTGTAATTATTGTGTTAAATTGTATTGTGTATATAATTGTATTGTGTATTGTATAATTGTTTTGTGTATTGCAATTTTATTCTGTATTGTTTATATTGTGTATACCACTGCCACCGGGTGCTTGCCCACTTGCAGTGTAAATAAATACATACATACATCTATTATTTCTTTCTTTTTGTCACATTCTTCTCCGTTTATTTTTGCATTCCTTCTTTCTGCATTCATCTCGTCCCTCCCTTTAGCCACAATTTATACCTTTCTTTCTCTTCGTCACTTTTTTACCTTGTTTCTAATTTATTCCACTCAGTTTATTAGTAATTCATTTCTAAAGTTATCTCAATATCTATCTTGATTATCCTTCTAATATTTATTTTCTTCAACAGGGTTACTTCTTGCTAGCTTCTCATACCAATTAGGATTTTAATAAGATGCATGACGACTATATAAAGAGTTTTATATTGAAACCCCGCTCACTCCCTTTATGTGGACACTTATCTATGAAGCTGTATTCAAAACAAGTTTCCTTTGCCTGCCGAACTCATTAAAGTACAGAATTAAAACTCGCTAAGTTGCCAGTAAAGGAAAATTTCCACAAGACTCAAAAGCTCTTATTTATTAGCTTCGTGGTAGCGTGGGCAGAATTAACAGACTTCAATCTACAGAGATCACGCTAAGTGTCAGAGCAGTGTAGCGTGAAAATGTGGGAAGACCATCACAGGAGGCCATGACTGAAGAAAGTAAAGGCGGCATCAGAGCGGAAAGGCAATTCGTATTCCGGAGTAGGCCATGGAAACGCGGTTGATATGCCGGCAAGCTCGGGGTAATAATGGAGACATAGGATCAATTTACCCCACGCAAGAAACAAAGTGCTCCCAGCAAGAGGGGAAGGGAGGGAGGAAGAAAGAAACTAGAGATAAAGAAACACGGCTCTCTACCTTCCAAACAGAGAGAAATGGAGGAAAGTCTGTTGCATTCGAATCACAGTAATAAGCCCTTTACGGTCCTGCCTTGTTAACACAATAAGTCTTCCTCCGTAAATGCATTATTTGGGTCTACGAGACGTTTAATAGTGTTTAACTTACGCCAGAGATTCCCCTTACGTCACTTGTCATGAAGAAAGGCATGCAATCAGAATGCCAGTTCTACAACCCGCGGTACTAATAGACAATTTTCTAGCAGTGCAGCCAACTTCAAGCTATGCGCTTCAGAAGATTAAGGGTCTGAGTAAACAAAACTCAACCCCTCTTAGAAAGCCTTTCATTTCGTTATTATAATACAGGGACATCATTTTATTTTTACTAACATTTTTAATATTAACTTGCCTGGATCAACGCCGTTTGCTATCCCCTTCCACGACTGGAGTTCGATAATACTGACGTAATTTACAAACAAATCACTTTACTAGATATAGGAGGGAAGAAAAGTAGTTCATCCATTTACGTAAACTAGAAAATATTGCGCTTTTGAGTTTGATAATTTTCATTAGGTTTTTGTTCAATCAAAATAGAGTACTGTATTAACAATGAGTGTTTTTACTCACGAACTGAGCTGTCCATGTGGACGTATTCATTATGCAGTGTATATTATACTGTCTACAACACATTAGCGTACACTATAGAGAATGAAGTTA
This sequence comes from Periplaneta americana, assembly GCF_040183065.1. Taxonomy (NCBI): domain Eukaryota; kingdom Metazoa; phylum Arthropoda; class Insecta; order Blattodea; family Blattidae; genus Periplaneta; species Periplaneta americana. Next base: position 181,836,548 of record NC_091121.1, on the reverse strand, counting down.
AATTGAAAAATAATCTCAATATCGATATTTAAACACATTTCGATACAGGCTTCAGTTCTAATGTGCATATTACCGCACTATAGCATATTGTACTTAATTCCAATTACCAGTTCTTCGTAATCCCCGGCCTCATCTCGCCAAATATCATCTCGCTATCACCAATTCCATCGACGCTAAATAACCTCGTAGTTGATACAGCATCGTTAAATAATCAAATAAAAAATTTAAAAAAAACCAGTTCTTCGTACTAGTAACTCATGTTGAAATAATTCTGTACCTACTCTATAAAAGAGTACCTTACGTACTGTAAATTCAATCTTCACTTGTGCCAGAAAAGATAAAATTACTCAGACATACTATCTACTGTCCGTCCAAGTGGTTATGTCGTAGGGTCGTAGAAAGGAGGGAAATCACGTGGAAGTTAATTACTTAACGAGGCCCTTTTGTTTAAGTTATTTTAAACAGTTGTATAATATTACGTAGACGTCCCATTCCTAACAGAATTTAATGTTTTCAGAAAAGAGCTAAGACAGCCTGGTCATTACTAAGATCACCATCACCAACATAATCTTTATTATCATTAACATTACTAACATCATCTTCATCACTAATACTAACTACTATTATTGTTAAGGCTGGTTCACAATAAACCGGGAACGGAAACGACAACAGGAACGAGAACGAAAATATTTATAAATAAATGTATTTAAAATGTGAGCATTCATAATTAACTATTGTGAATGCTTACATTTAAATACACATATTTTAAAATTATTTCCGTTCTCGTTCTCGTTGTCGTTTCCGTTTCCAGTTTATTGTGAATCAGCATTTAGTCCTATGGCCGGTTTCATCAAGCTTCCTTAAATCAGCACAAAGGACTTGTCAACAAACGGGTCGTTTAATTTTAACGAGATCTTTAAAAGAGACTATTTCATACTTGAAGTGTCAACAACACCCATGCCAATTGGTTTTTTGTTTCTCCTGAAAATGTATGTTTTTGGACTATGGTTGTTTTTCTAAAAAGCACTACACAATACCACAACATAGTAAAAACACAATAAACAAAAACAAACACATAATTCCAGGCAACATGAAACAACAACTAAAACCAATCAAACCAGAAGCACCTAAAATAAACGCACTACCGAAAATTCATAAAGAAAACATACCCATCAGACCATTAGTCAATCATCGAAATGCACCAACACACAAACTAGCCACATACATGGACAATATCTTAAGGAACGTCATAAAATTCGAACAACAAGCAACAATAAAAAGCAACATAGTGAATAAAATAAAAGACAAACATCCCACACAGTACAACATTAGCGACTTTCGACATAACTAACCTATATACTAGGGCTGGATAAAAAATAATGCTAACAGCTCGATATTTCTGACATGGCTTTATTCACAGTGCTACAACATTTACGTACCTTCTATATAGTCGCCCCCCTTATTTATTACCTTTTGCCAAATGTTTGGAAGCCGTCGTACACCATCAGCGCGTCCATCTTTGTTGATGTTCCGTATTGGCCGCCCTATAGCACGGATAAGTTCATCTCTGGCATTGTACAAGGTCCCTCGCAGTGGTTCTTTCACTTTGGTGAAAAGATCGTAATCGCATGGACTCATATCGGGTGAGTACGGAGGATGTTCCAGAATCTCCCATTGCCAGCGACGCAAGAGGTCCTTGACAGCAGCAGCGGTGTGACTCTTTGCATTATTATGAAGAATGATAGGGTTGTGTGCCACCAAGTGTCGTCGTTTTCTCCTGAGTGCTGGACGAAGGTGGTGCTGCAGGAACCTGCAGAAGTAGTCCGCGTTTTCCGTCTGCCTTGGAGGTACAGCGTGGTGCAGTATTACCCCATCAATGTCATACGCCACAATGAACATCTCCTTCACAGCACTTTGTGTAGGGCGCACTTCCTTCGGACGAGAAGAACCTGGATGCTTCCATTCATTTGATTGACGTTTCAAGTTTGGTTGGTTCGTATGAGCGAGCCCAGCGATGATTCGACCAACAAAGTCGTCATCTTTCCTTCACTACCGGTCCAACAGGCCTGTTCGACTGCATAGCGGTGCCATTGTTAAACCTCGGAATTTTCATGGGGTATCCAACGCCCTGTAATTTTGCGTAACCCAGAATAACTTGCAGAATGTGGAGCACAGTTTTGACATACTCCGACTTCCGCTGCTAACTCACGCGCAGTCCATCGGCGATCAGCATCCGACTGGGAAGCAAGGAGTTGAACTGTGTTGTCCTCCACGTGGGGTCGTCCTGTACGAAGGTTGTCCTGAACGGCATCCCTGCCTTCCCGGAACGCTTTAACCCATCGTGCCACTGTGCGATATGGCAACGCTGCATCGGCACATGCTTCACGCAGTCCCTGAAAACATTCTTGTGCACTACGACCTCGCGTCACTTCAATTTTGATCCAGGAACGTTGCTCTAGTTTTGTAAACGTGGTCTTAGGGCGCTCGCACTATCCCTATGAAAGTCAACGTTCTACACACTGCAGTAGATTGACTGAGTACTGTCGCCGCTGGCTGCACTAACTCATCTAACAGTCCTTGTTCATGTCCACACAGTTGGCAGCTCTCGAACGCACCATCGTCACGTGACTGCAGTGTTGCCATTACTTTTTAGCCAACCTATGTACAAACATACTCATAAAAGATACACTACAGATACTAGAACAAATGCTTAAAAACAACAACACACCACAAGAATACATTAAAGAAATCATCCACACCACAGACATCATCACAAAACAAAACTACTTCACATACAATAACAAATATTACACTCAAACCGAAGGCCTACCCATGGGATCACCCATTTCCAGCATACTAGCAGAAATATTCTTACACCACATAGAACAGACGTACATACTAAACAAAGACAACAACAAACACGCAGGCAACATCATGTATTGGCACAGATACGTAGATGACATACTAATACTATACAAAGGAAACAAAGGACAGATCCAAAACCTGCATCAACACATAAACAAAATACACCCAAAGCTACACTACCCATTAGAAATTGAAAACAACAAATCCATAAATTTAATTTTTCTAGACATCACAATAACAAAAGTAGACAACAAACACACATTCAAAGTATACAGAAAACCCACAACATCAACAACACACATACATAACACATCCAACCATCCAATACAACACAAACAAGCTGCATTCCGAACAATGGTACACAGACTACTCAACATACCAATGAACCAACAGGATTACAACGAAGAGCTAAACACAATCAAATACATAGCACAAGAAAACTGATACAACCCTAACATAATAGACAACATAATACGTAAGACAAAACAAAACCACAAAAAGCATAAGAATACAAAACAAGCACAGAAACACAAAAAATACATCACACTAACATACGAAAACAAAAACACACACAACATTGCAACCTTATCCAAGAAATTAAATTACAACATCGCATACAGAACAAATAATACTCTAAAAAAACATCTCAATACACAAACAAACAAATACAACCACACAGGCGTATACAAACCCAAATGTAACACTTGCAACAACTTCTACATAGGACAGACAGGCAGATCATTTCAAACACGTTACAAAGAACACATCACAGCCATAACAAAATAACAAAACACTTCCACATATGCAGAACACATCACAAATGCTAACCACACCCAAATAGACATCAACACAGACATGGAAATACTACACATCCAACCAAAAATCCAGAAACTAAACACATTAGAACAATATGAAATATACGGACACACAAAAACACAGCCCAATGAAATTCTCAACACACAACTCAATTTCAGAACACACACACTCTTTGACTCTACATTACACCGCACAAACACACCCTCGCAGGAAACAAAACAAGCGGCGCCAAGACCAACAACGGCCAGTTCTGAGGACGACCCATAAAAAGTCGAAACATGTAAACCAGGTACGATAGAATTTAACACAAAGTCATGTAATACATATTCCGAAGTGATACAGTGTTAAAAGTTGTGTAATTAAGATGTATAGAAAAAACCTTCAATTGTTATAGTTGTTCAGATTGTTAATGGATATATTTCCATTCAGTGCACTTTTAAAAATAACTACCGTCTGCAGTCAACTGCTGGAATGAAAACAGACAGGCTGATTTGGAGAACTGCTAAGTTTTATTGCTACATCCGGTTTGTATTTGTTCCGGTGTCGGATATTACGGATCTGTGGAGACGGAATTGCAGCAGTTCCCAAGTTCTGAGAAGAAACGAGAGGTGCATTCATTATATACAGGACAGGCACATCCAACACGGCAACAAATCAAAGCAACATGCAGTCACTTCCGACATTAACGTGACCAGAAATACGACGGAAACCATCAAAGTAAGAGAGAGCTTGCAGAATAAACGGAGAACTCTTCCTTGAGGACCCACACCGCGTACTGGGGACAAAGCGTCACCTAACGAGGTGCGAGATAAGAGCCCTTCAGCAAGAAGGGCACATCTCTAAGACTAAAAAAAAAACCCTCTCTTTTTAGTTTTACTTTATAAGATCGCCTTCTTGCATTAATATTGCTATAGAATTTTCGCTGGAAACTTAAAGTTGTGGCTGGTTTCTGCAAGTACTCCCGTTTCTTCTGCCACTCTTACTAATTACATACATAAATACAGAACTAAAAATATGAATTCTCTGCGTTTGTCTGAACCAAAATGTAAAACCAATGCAGCTTTTTATCATAGCATGAGTCAAGGTCCCAGATTATTAAACATATTTTATTCCAATAATATTTCAACCACGAATCCTCTCCAAATTAATAAAAAAAATAATATTGGATTTATAGTTTGGGTTTAAACATATTAAACACTATTTAATCTGTATTCACTCTCATTTTTAATTTTGTTTTTGTCTGTATTGGAATCCCCTCCTGAGCACGAGTCTTACTCATTCAGCAGTGGGCTAGTTTATCTTTCATTGTATTTATTAACTTGTATTCATTTCAAACTTACTAGCAATAAAAAATAAATAAATAAATAAATAAATAAATAAATAAATAAATAAATAAATAAAATAAATTATCAGTTTTTAAAATAATATCTCTTGGTTCAAAGTCTTCGGACTCCTCTTCAATCGATTGCAACCAATAGAATTTCTTGTTCTTTAAGTTTTAGCACAAATTCCACAATTTGGGACATCTGGCCGACATCTACGGCTGACCACTAGGATCCAGAATACAAAGCGGAGGTTAAATTAAAAATACAATACATTGCGGAGAGAATACGGAACAATGTTAAATTTAAAAATAAAGTACAATTTGATTTCGGAGAAACATGAGATGAAAGTACATTGAAGAGTAATGAAATGAATCTTCCGAAATAAATTTGAATATGTTATATCTTATAATTCATTATAGTGGGTATCTTTCGATAAGTCTAAGCTAATAATTCAGTTAATTAATTTATCTATTTACTTATCTAATTGATAAAAAACATTATAATATATAATAATTTGTTTTTATTCTAATTTCAATTTGCGAACGTTTTCGCCTTATTGGCATCATAAGGCAATGAACTATGCAATATCTAAATATTTGTGCATGTTAAAATATTTGGTTTACAAGATACTTAACAATAAAATAAAATATGTTAAAAACATTTGATAAGCTAGCATTCATAGTTATAGGTTAAAATAATAAAATACATAGATATTTTACAACTATACATAAATTCAGTAGCCAGCCGGAGGATGTCAATAAAGAAAAGATCAACATTTATCTGCCAACAGTTGATTACTTCAAAGCAAAATACCAGCTTGAAAACATTGAATGTGATTGGTCTTCTTATTGGAGCTCGTGGTGTGATTCTCAAGTTCTTTGAAAGCTTCAGGAAGACTTTTGAACTACCACAGACACTTACTGCTGACATCATAACTTCAGTCATGAAACGCTCTTGCCAAATTCTGAGTCATCATATTCACTCTGTTTAATTTTTTTCTTCACTTTATATTCATATATGTTTATTTTAATTTTCTTTCCACAAAATTTATGTAAACATTTAATATTGCAAAATTCATGTAGGAGAGTATACTGAGTCCTTCTGGGCTACCTCCAATGGGAGGCAGTTATTATCTTATCTCTTATCTAATCAAATGTATGTCATAATAACAGTATGTAGTCTTTTCGTTACAATAATTATACAGGGTTTTCTATAAAATCATTAATCCGACCGTTTAATCGTAAATATGATGATGTTTTGTGTGTTATGACATATGACGTTGAAGTAAGCCCTAGGTTTTCGTATTAATTGCAAGTATAATTTTCAGATGAACTTTATATCATGTTGCAATCTTAAGCTCGTTTCAAACGCTTTATACAACAGGTCCTTACTGGATGAAATGTTGTAAATTTACAGTACGTAAAATAACCCGTCTCTAAATGTTAGAGATCCTTAAATTGTACCAACCGTTTCTCTTTCAACCAAAATTAAAATTATCTTGTTACCATAGTTACATTACGCGTGAGAGATACTACACGTCAAGCTTTCAATTTAGTTTGTTCATTCGCATTCATTCACTAATTGTTTACTTAATTCCTTCTTTCATTCATCCATTCACTCATTCCTTTACAGCAAGTCGCTCATTAATTAATTATTTCCTCATTAATTAATTAATTAATTAATTCATTCATTTCTAATCATGGCCAGGTGGAAAGGGAAAGTTAGAATACTCTAGTAAATAGAAGTAAGATTTTTCCTGTGATACAATGTGCCCAATGCACATCCATGAATGATTAGTTTTTGCTTGTTTCTAACTAACATACTATTTAATATAAAATTTGTCCACAGAAATATTCCATGAATATAAACTGCCATAATTTTGTAACCTTGCGTATTATGAAATTCATACCGGTACCATTAAAAAGAATGGCTCAGAGAAATTCAGGAGATATATAATTGTAATTTTGTTGGCGAGAAACAACAGATGGCACCATAAAAGAAAGACGTTGTTCCCTCTCTTTCGCTTGTAATTGTGGCATTGTTGGATGGAAGCAAATTGTGTTAAATGATGAGAATGGTTACATGTGAATTCTGCAGCATTTAGAGAGTTACGGCGAACCCATAGGAACATAGTTGGTGTGTATTGGAATACCATAGCAACCGGAGTGTAGTGAGAGTTCAGCGGATCTTCAGAAGGGAATTTCAACATAGTGGCATCTATTGATACGATGATTCTGAGATGGTATAATACACACCAACTACGTTCCTATGGGTTCGCCGTAACTCTAAATGCTGCAAAATTCACACTGAGTTGAAATGTAAATATTCATACCATTTACCACAATTTGTTTCTGTCCAGCAATGCAACAGTGACAAGTGAAAGATCAAGACCAGAGTCTTTTCCTTCTTATATATATATATATATATATATATATATATATATATATATATATATATATGTATATTTATTTAATTATTTTTCAGAGTATTATTCCCATTCCGAGACTTATTTTTGGGTTTCGTTTTTTACGGTGATGGGCCGTTAGCCCTTCGCCCAACTCCCAAGCTGGAAGACCGCCCTTATCAGCTGTCAATATATTCGCAGCTACCCTCCATATATCTGGAGGCCGTCTCCTCTATTTTCAATAATTATTAAAGAATCAATTGATTACTTTTCTCGTTCAGTTATTCACACTCATTCATTCTGTAAGTCATTCCTTTATGCTGAGCCATAAATTCATGGATTCATTAGTTAATTTAATTCCTCATTTATTATTTATGACATCCATTCACATACTGAGTCGTTGAATTGATTCATTCACCAGTATGGCCTTCATTCATTCATTGATCCATTCATTACCAGCACTAGTTTACTTTTCTATAAATTAATAAAATTTCTTTGTTCGTTCATTCACACTTATTCCGTAATTCACCCAGTTGCTAAACTATTCACACAGATATTGAGTCATTAAATTGATCCATCATTAGTTCTTTCCGTCCTTTATTCATAACTTTGTTCTTAATTTATCTAATTACATCCACTCAATCTTTCATAAATTAATTCTTTTTCTGATTCCTTCCTCCTTTCACATTTATTCCCTAATTCAGTGAGTTATTCAATAATTCATTAGTTCCTACATACATTTAATTATAATTAAATCATTTATTTATTCATTAGTTCATTTGTTCACCTCTTCAATCATTCAGTCTCTTATTAGGTCTTATAACAATTTCTTAATAAATTTATTTATTTATTTTATTTTCATTCATTCGTTCCATCTTTTCGTCCTCATGAAGATAAGAGTTCCCTGACGCTCTTAAAGCTTTCAATTAACACTAGACATCCATAAACTGCGTAACCTTCTTGCTCATAAACTCTGCATGGTGAAAGCAGCAGGTTAAGACAACACAGGACAACTGGAACAGAAGGGACGCTTACCCAGTCAGTAATAGAAGAAAAAATCTCTTATTCTCTACCAGAAATCGAACCCGATTTCATTGCATAGGTTGTATTAATTAGAGATAACAGAAAATACGAAATAGTATACCTCTCCAAGATTTCCGTATCTTCAACTTGAGATCATTAAACGTAACATTTATTATAAACAGTCTTATTTTTTATATAGAGGATAGATGGAATCCAATTGGGAACGTCTGTAGCCTTCCAAGAAATAGATTACACTCATTCACTGTTTTTCAAACACTTGAAGGTTTTCATTTATTTGGTTATAAGTTATTTCAACTGAGTATGAGTGTGAAAATAAAGTAATGTTATTTTCCTTTGTTGATATGAAGAAGTTAGATGGTTTGCTTTTCAACTAAACGAAAGATATATAAAAGAGGGTGGAAAAGAAAGAAATTGTCGAGACATTTCTCAGTTTCCAAGAGACACAACCCTCTAACAAGATGTTGGTGTTTGGAAAAGAGTGGCCTAAACATTTTCTGCCTCCTTGAGAAGAAGACAACGGGAGTTTTCATATATTCTTGTTCATTGAACGTACATTTCAACTATCGACGCAAGTTGATATTACGTAACTTTTGTGCGAGATCGTGCGTATTTGCTTGTTTTCCGCACAGAACCAATACGCGGTAAGTGTGAAATACCACATTTAGTATTCCCAACGTAGCACACATAACAATTTCCCTCTTCTTACCGCTTAAGCGCGACATTCATTTTACTGCTTTAGGCTTTTAACATATTACTTTTAGAGACGTTCGATATAGTAATAATTATAAATTGGAAACTTACCACTGCAATTTCACCTATATTGCAATCTTAATTATTGTTTTTAAATATTTGCAAAAATTAAGTAAATTCTACTACTCCACGAAACTTATTGCATTCCTGATACAAGTAACATTAAGGAAGCCGTGAAAAAATCAACAAGATTCCAGATGCCGATGTTATTACTGCAATATGTTATATAAATAATATTGTTAAAATATTAAAATGAAAAATAAATCATTACATAACCTTACCGTTTGTTTTAAGTTCGCATTTATAGACTGGGGAAAAAAAAAGACAGACATATCACGGCCTGCTGGAGTATAGTAAACACAGAAAACATTTTACAGCAACAATGTAGAAGAAAGTTATTTTAGTGTTCCGAAGTTGGCGTCATTAAACAGAAACCAACATGGAGATTTCATTGCAAATAATTAGAAATTCGTCTTTCAGGTATGTGATAAACGATCTTCGCACAAAATAATGTGCGATACACGAGCGGTATGTTTGTTTTCATGTTCTCGGAAATTAAAAAAGCTCAACTACGTTTCGCTTTTTCAATCTTTTCCTCGACCATGAAAACGTCAACATACCGCTCTTGTAACGTATATTACTGTTGCTTTCAGGCCAGTTATGGTCTTTACAAAACAAAGTCCCATGTTACGAAAGTTTAGTCAATATGTACAGGGTGGAAGTAAAATGAGCTTACAGATTTTCAGAAGGAATAGCTCATGTTGTATGTAACAAAAAAGTGTAATGCGATATTGGTGGAAAGTTAATAGTTTTCTCAGAAAAAAATATTTTCTCACATGTTTCTCACCCTTATCATTCGGTAACTACTACAAGTAGGATCGTGATCTTTGTCTATATCAGCCTGCAGAACTCGCAAAGTAGGGGAACTATGACGTCAGCCTCACTCCACTTCTATTGGGGATGATGGACTTCCGCCCCGAGAATGAATGTTGACGCAGCCGAGCGCTGGTTCACAATAAACCGGGAATGGAAAGGATAACGAGAATGAGAATGGAAATATTGTTAAAATAAATATAATTAAATGTGATCGTTCACAATAGTTAATTGTGAATGCTCACATTTAAATACATTTATTTTAACAATATTTCCGTTCTCGTCCTCGTCTTTTCCGTTCCCGGTGTATTGTGAACCAGCCTTAACTAGAACGCCGTGACCGCACAGGTAGAAAAGGTGGGTGGGGTAAAAGAGGGGAGGAAAGCAGTCGCTCTCAAGAGCTACAGTTCTGCAGGCCTGGTCTATATCGATAGAAGGTCTAATGAAGAATTATTTATCCCTCTGATACATTTCAGTAGCGTGGACGGTTTGCGTGTAAATTTAATTTAAATGACACTAATTTGAAGCCACTGAACGATACGGCCAGGTTGCAACGTTGTAGCACAGTCTACTATATACAGTCGCGAAGCTTGAGGTGTTTTTTTTGCAAATCTCGTGATAAAGCGCTCCAAGCGGTTAGCAACTAGAAACAATAGACTGTCCATGGTCGACTTTCGACTGTGTCGTATTTCTATCGAGTGCTAGCTCGTTGCGTATTTCACATTGATGCTTGTGAAATGTTCGTTATTGGTTGTAATGAAAATGTTAATGGCTAAAATATAATAATTGGAATAATAATATGGGACAAGGAGGAGACGTTTGTAGTGCTATAAATTGTAGCAACAGTAAGAGAAAGAGGCCAGAGTTATCCTTTTTCCGATTTCCGAAAGATTCAGAAAGGTTCCTGGGTTTCCACAAGAATGCTGTGCAGAAACAAAACTCTTCATTTTGAAGTTCTTTGTGACTGTTAGAATACATTATATCCTTAAATTTCACGGTGAAATGTTTCAGTCTAACCGAAAGGACATTAGATACCGGTTAAAGTTCTGTCACTTAGGCTGCTAAATTTCCAGAGAAATAAAGGTTAGGTCAACTTTTTTTCAGAGGATATATTTTTAATTGTAGCTATTAATTTTGTTATTATTTTTATGTGTTATTTTACTAAAGACGTAGAAAAATTAAGTTTGTTTTAATGAAATTTATTGATCACGTTTTATTTTCAATTCCGGTGGAATTATTATTGCTTAGGCCTACTTTTTTTTCAAAGGATTTCTATTTAATTGTAGCTGTTAATTTTGTTGTTATTTTTATTTGTTGCTTTACTAGAGACGTAGAAACAGTCTGTTACAATACAATTTATTGATCACGTTTTATTTCCAATTCTGGTGTGATTATTATTGCTTAACCTCATCCCACTTTGTTAACTACGTAAGCCTACACTACAAGTACCGGTACATGTAAGTTACTCCATAAATTCATATTTCCATTATTATTGTTGTAAAGGGAAATGGAAATGAATATTTATTGGTTTCATAGTTAATTATCGCTATAATCTTGAATGAGTGAAGCTATTACAGTAAATTTCAATTCGTTTTGCACAAAGAAAAATTATATATAAAATTTCTTGCAGGTATCTTCGAGTTTATGGTGGAATTTAATATATTTCATTAAAATAATAAATCAACTTCATGCATTTAATATTTCAATAAGGGAAGGAAGGTGTTAATTTTTCCAAAAGATCACGACAACGAAAGTGTAACATATTTTTCGTCTGCTAGGAGAGAGATCTGCGATGCTGAGGCGATAGTAGCGATCTAGTGTTGGGCAACTACCCATGTTTGCATTTTTACTACATATTGAGCTTCGCGACTGTATATAGTAGACTGTGGTTGTAGCCAGAGAGGGAGGTGGGGATTGTTCATCTTGGCAACTTAGGCTGGGCGCGCAACAGATTTTGTACAGGAGTTCCACTGGAAATTATTTCAACATGCACCCTACAGTCCGGATCTCGCTCCCAGCGATTACCATCTTTTCTTACACCTCTAGAAATTCCTGCCCGGTCAGCATTTCCACTGTGACAGAGAAGTGCAGACGACTATCACACATTTATTAGACCCAGGGATACAAAAGTTGATTCCACGGTATGACAGATGTCTCAAATCCGGTGGGGAATATGTTAAAGAATAACTAGAAAATATTGTTATTCTGTTCCAATAAATATTTCCATGAAATTGTGTTTTCTTTCTCTAAATGTCCTAGTGAAACTTACTTTCTGGACGCACCTCGTATAATAAGAAAATCGAAAATGAATAATCTGACTGAAACATTTAACATCAGTTCTACATTTTAAATTTTAAAGAAATCTGTAATTTTGTCGGTTTTCTTGTCACTTTAAAAATTTGTATTTTCTAGATACATTTTCTAGAGAAAGGTTTGAAAGTAAATCCCAAAAAGACAAAGTATATGTTTATGTCTCGTGGCCAGAATATTGTACGAAATGGAAATATAAAAATTGGAAATTTATCCTTTGAAGAGGTGGAAAAATTCAAATACCTGGGAGCAACAGTAATAAATATAATTGATACTCGAGAGGAAATTAAACACAGAATAAATATGGGAAATGCCTGTTATTATTCGGTTGAGAAGCTTTCGTCATCCAGTCTGCTGTCAAAAAATCTGAAAGTTAGAATTTATAAAACATTTATATTACCGGTTGTTCTTTATGGTTGAGAGAGGAACATAGGTTAAGGGTGCTTGAGAATAAGGTTATTAGGAAAATATGTGGGGCTAAGAGGGATGAAGTTACAGGAGAATGGAGAAAGTTACACAACACAGAACTGCACGCATTGTATTCTTCATCTGACATAATTAGAAACATTAAATCCAGATGTTTGAGATGGACAGGGCATGTAGCACGTATGGGCGAATCCAGAAATGCATATAGAGCGTTAGTTGGGAGGCCGGAGGGAAGAAGACCATTTGGGAGGCCGACACGTAAATTGGAAGATAATATAAAAATGGATTTGAGGGAGGTGGGATATGATGATAGAGACTGGATTGATCTTGCTCAGGATAGGGACCTATGTCGGGCTTATGTGAGGGCGGTAATGAACCTCCGGGTTCCTTAAAAGCCAATACGTAAGTAAGATATATTTCTACGTCATAAGTGAGTATATCTCACTTTACGATAAATGTCAGCGGAAGAACAATTGTTTGTATAGACCTGAAGTCTGATTGGTGTAATATGTAGGTAATTGGCGATGTATGTAATGGAGGGCGAAAAGGAACTGACCACCTTACCTCATTATCTTCTGGCTTAGTTTCCTCATAAGTGGTGCCTTATTGGTATCACTTGTGAGGTTCAGACCTGTCTTCGGACAGTTGACTATGCAGCAAGTGAGTTTCAATCCTTGGCCATTAATTTTCTCTATAACATGTTTTTCTCATTCGTCGCCGCCCTGCTGCAGCCCTACTTGTTACAGAAGGTAAGAGCATTGGTGGAAGAAGCTCTTCAATGGAGTAGCAATGCGTGGCAAGGAGATATGACTCATGAGTCACACGAGAGACATAAAGTAGGTTGACAGATCACTGAAGATGTTTTAAGAGAGTCTCATGTCCGCTATTGAGAAACCAAAGTATAAAATATAACTTCTCAATAGCAGACTTTATCTATAACAAATAGGAGAGTTATATAAATGGGAATTTCAAAGAATCCATTATTCACAAGTGTTCGCTCTCGGCAGGTATCATTTTCACTGTAGTGACATTTAAGTTGATATTCCTGGACTTCAAATTTACACATATTTCTAGCAACGTATTGAGATGTATCATTCAATGTCACCTTTTTTTTTTTTTAGTACAGTAATAAGTAACATTATAGGAATATGTCGTTTAAGGTATATGTACACACACAAAACGCAGAAAATGATGAAAAATTAGAATTTTCAAAATATAACTATTTTAATAGAGAATTTTCTCCCCTTTAATTTGATATAAAACATTTTCGATTTATGCCTTATGGTTTTTCAGATAAGTCCCATTTTCCAAAATGCTGCATCATCAGCCACGGTCACTTACTTTTGGAGTGCATTACTTTTGGAGTGATCTTCGTAGCAGTCAATCTCCTCGTCCAGCATTGCTTGTAAAATAAACTTCTTTCCAGTCCCGAAATAGATGCATTGATATCTGGGCATGATCGTTAGATTGAAAAAACTTTTTTACATAATGAAGTAATTTATAATCTTTTACTATTAGTCGTAAAGCTGTAAATTTGTGTGTCAGTGATGTTGTACGTCATTTTAATAAGAGTCCAAAAGTAGAAATTAAAATTCTGAGGAGGATGGGCATAAACCCTGGCACAAACACCATCGCAGAATTTGTTGCATCAATGGTAATAGGGACAAAAATGCCAAAAAAAACATTCAACACTTGAAGTTAAAACAAGGAGGAGGTATTTGAGAGACAGAAAGAAGCTGAAACTGGACCGACATGAAGCTGCTTAAGGGGTGACATATGATGATGGAGTCTTCTAGGCTCTGAAAGTTTGTGCCCCATTTCCTGTAAATAGTTTAATTCTTTCAAACATGATATCTCAGTCAAATATGGTGATACCAAGAAGATATTGGTGTCATTTTGAAGCTTGAAATGTCCCCCAGTGCCTGACAATGAGTAAAATAACATTAATATAATTAATAATTATCTATGGATTTTTTACATGATTTATGCAACATAAAATATTATTATAAGTTACATTTATATGGTAATATTTAATTAATGTAAATAAAAATAAGAAATAGCTCTATGTCAGGCACTAAAGAATAGTTTTAGCTATAAAACAGTAAAAAAACTCTGACTCTATCTTAAAAACTGCATGAGCTATCATGTTTCAAGTTGCATGTCAAAATTATAAACAAAATAATTTTTAAAAACAATTTAGACATAATTTCAAGGGATCTGTTCACTTCATCCTCTTTCTGGTACCATTCTAAATTGTATAAAAATTTTACAGAGCAAAATAATGCAAAACAATTTTTTTTGTGGGAGATCGTGCGTATTTGCTTGTTTTCCGCACAGAACCAATACGCGGTAAGTGTGAAATACCACATTCAGTATTCCCAACGTAACACACATAACAATTTCCCTCTTCTTACCGCTTAAGCGCGACATTCATTTTATTGCTTTAGGCTTTTAACATATTATTTTTAGAGACGTTTAACATAGGAATAATTATAAATTGGAAACTTACCACTGCAATTTCACCTAAATTGCAATGTTAATTATTGTTTTTAAATAAGTAAGTAAAGTCTACTACTCCACGAAACTTATTGCATTCCTGATACAAGTAACATTAAGGAAGCCGTGAAAAAATCAACAAGATCCCAGATGCCGATGTTAATACTGCAATGTGTTATATAAATAATATTGTTAAAATATTAAAATGAAAAATAAATCATTACATAACCTTACCGTTTGTTTCAAGTTCGCATTTATAGACTGGGGGAAAAAAGAAGACAGACGTATATCACGGCCTGCTGGAGTGTAGTAAACACAGAAAACATTTTATAGCAACAATGTTGAAGAAAGATATTTTGGTTTTCCGAAGTTGCCGTCATTAAACTGAAACCAAGATGGAGATTTCATTGCAACTAATTATAAATTCGTCTTTCAGGTATGTAATAAACTATCTTCTCACAAAATAATGTACGATACAAGAGCAGTATGTTTGTTTTCATGTTCTCGGAAATTAAAAAAGCTCAACTACGTTTCGCTTTTTCAATCTTTTCCTCGACCATGAAAACGTCAACATACCGCTCTTGTAACGTATATTACTATTGTATGTAAAGGTGTACATATATCTTAAGAAAATATGTTAAAAGTATTTGAAATGCTGGGAAGTTGTCTGCAAAAGGGGATCGAAATCGAAACCAGAGTGGCTGTCTTGTTTGGAAGCGAACATCCTGGAGCAGTTCTCATCTCTGCCGTGGACCACGCAATTCCCAAGTGTACTACCAGAGTGCACAACTGTCGCTCATAATTTACAATATAATGAAAGACATTTAGAAACTTTTTCCCCCTCTTTTTTTTTTACTTCCTTTTGGGAGCAAAATGGTGTGGGAAGAGTAAAAGTAGTAAGGTCGGTAAAGGGGAGGAGAAAAAAAATGTAATGTAGCAAGAGTAGAGAAAAGAAGACAAAAGAAGGTGGTAGAAACCGCCGAGAAAATGGAGGGAATGAGATAAAAAAGCTGAGAACAAGCAGGGAGACAATTCAACGATTGGTGCTGCAAAAGTTTAAATTCCTCGAGAGTAAAAGAAGTGACGTAGGGGTCTAACGTTGTGTGAGGTCCATATGTGGAGATGAAATAGTATCACGGTCAGAGAGAGAAAAAAGCGTATGCTTCTGCCGGGGATTTAAGTGCAGGGATCTTGGATGTAAAGGTTGTAACCAAGTACCATCCGTGATATACGTAGTGCACGCTGAAATATGAAAGATACGGACTTGATCCTTCTTCTTTCACTAGTCTCTGTGATGACAAGGAATGATAAAAATACTGAAATATAAGGAGATTAGAATCTGTATGCCATGCAAATAATTAGCCTACATTAATATCAACGATTTTTTTAATATACAGGGTGATTCAGACCACTCGTAACATTCATTTATTTCGGAAACTAGTGTATTAAAATTTTCGAGACAAAAATATTTATTACTAAACCACATGTGAACTTTCACTTGAGTTTAATTTGATCAATCACCTCTATAACAGGAAGTAGAGTCAGTGGCGTATCACTTTAAAATTTCAAATAGGAGTATGGGTCAAATA
Organism: Periplaneta americana; assembly: GCF_040183065.1. Classification (NCBI taxonomy): domain Eukaryota; kingdom Metazoa; phylum Arthropoda; class Insecta; order Blattodea; family Blattidae; genus Periplaneta; species Periplaneta americana. Next base: position 181,819,650 of record NC_091121.1, on the reverse strand, counting down.
AGGTACCATTTGATAGAGCTCTTCAAAACAAACAACTTTCATAGGAAACGTTTTTATTAATTCCTATTCTTTCAATGAGAAAACGTACGAAAAGGAATAGGTGATTCGGACCAAACGTAATTCATTTACAGTATTTCGAAAACTAGTGTATTAAAATTTTCGAGAAAAAAATATTTAAGACTAAACCACATGTGAACTTTCACTTGAGTTTAATTTCATCAATCAGCTCTAACAGGAAGTAGAATCAGTGGCGTATCACTTTAAAATTTCAAATAGGAGTATAGGTCAAATAAGGTACCATTTGATAGAGCTCTTCAAAACAAACAACTTTCATAGGAAACGTTTTTATTAATTCCTATTCTTTCAATGAGAAAACGTACGAAAAGGAATAGGTGATTCGGACCAAACGTAAGTCATTTATTTCGAAAACTAGTGTATTAAAATTTTCGAGAAAAAAATATTTAAGACTAAACCACATGTGAACTTTCACTTGAGCTTAATTTCATCAATCACCTCTAACAGGAAGTAGAATCAGTGGCGTATCACTTTAAAATTTCAAATAGGAGTATGGGTCAAATAAGGTACCATTTGATAGAGCTCTTCAAAACAAACAACTTTCATAGGAAACGTTTTTATTAATTCCTATTCTTTCAATGAGAAAACGTACGAAAAGGAATAGGTGATTCGGACCAAACGTAAGTCATTTATTTCGAAAACTAGTGTATTAAAATTTTCGAGAAAAAAATATTTAAGACTAAACCACATGTGAACTTTCACTTGAGCTTAATTTCATCAATCAGCTCTAACAGGAAGTAGAATCAGTGGCGTATCACTTTAAAATTTCAAATAGGAGTATGGGTCAAATAAGGCACCATTTGATAGAGCTCTTCAAAACAAACAACTTTCATAGGAAACGTTTTTATTAATTCCTTTTCTTTCAATGAGAAAACGTACGAAAAGGCAATGGGTGATTCGGACCACACGTAAGTTATTTATTTCGGAAACTAGTGCATGAAAATTTTCGAGACAAAAATATTTATACTAAACCACATGTGACTGCTAACAACAAGAAGTTCGTATGAGTGACGTATTATAGCCTATTCGAATTTCCCATGTGAAAAATCTGCTCTCTGTCTGCTAGTTCTTGCAGTCAGTTGTAACTTTGCTCATCACGTGACTCCACTCTGTGCGTGGCTGTGTCGTATAGACCGAAAGCCGCAGCCGGGAGGTCATGGTTCGAGTACCGATCAGATGTGGGATTTTTTTTATAAAATGTATATTAACAATTTTGGCGAAAGAGGCCTTTATGTATTTCTGTGAATCCTACAGCCATCTTCAGAGCCTTGTACTACATCTATATCATAATTTTTTGACGCAGGGGTCTAGGACCCTGTAATATTCTCAAAATTTCAATTTTTGTATTTTTATTCATTTATGTTTTCTGAAAAATCCTCTTTCCAACAGTATATCATCCATGCACATTATCATTATTATTATTATTATTATTATTATTATTATTATTATTATTATGGAAATATATTTTTAACATTTTTATATAAGATGAGGATTATGCAGCTGGGGTGTTCTGATAACTTTGGCAGCCATTTTCCGTAAGTTTGTATTTTTCTCTATAAAATGTACCACATCTTAGCTTCTAATGGTTAGGTTTATTTAAGATTTTCTGTGTGTACATTAGTGGCAAAAAAAAAAACCGGACCAACCCTTGTAGCTGATACAAAAGAATCCTGTGCTGTGTATTGTGTCAAACTGTGGTAATTTCAATATGGATAGTGAAGCCAGAGGTATGTACTGCTATTTAATGTAAAAATACGCAGTTATCTTTGCCGAATAGAGGTAGAAATGTAATATTGATGCCAGATGAAAATAAAACTCTCAAAGTTTTTTCGTCTGTAAGTATGAGGCCACTGAAGGAAACAAAAGACGGTAAGAATCGAACAAATGCAATAAATTCCATTGTTACAATTAATTATACAAGATGGATGTATTTTGTGACTAGCAAAATTTGAATATGTGACTCTGAAATGAGCTACAAGGGTCGGTCCGGTTTTTTTTTTGCCACTACTGTACATTATTTGATGTTGTGGCATGACTTGACATGGGGTTTATAAAAATAACGTTTTTAAGGCATTTCTTGAAAAATATAGCAAAAAGTGAAGTAAAAATTTACAAATCACAAAAAAATTTAAAAATTATAAAATATTATTAGTTTTGAAAACCCTTCCATCAGATTACTTATACGAATGTCAGAAATAATCTGTAATAGTAATATACGTTACCAGAGCGGTATGTTGACGTTTTCATGTTCGAGGAAAAGATTGAAAAAGCGAAACGTAGTTGAGCTTTTTTAATTTCCGAGAACATGAAAACAAACATACCCCTCGTGTATCGTACATTATTTTGTGCGAAGATCGTTTATTACATACCTGAAAGACGAATTTATAATTAGTTGCAATGAAATATCCATGTTGGTTTCTGTTTAATGACGCCAACTTCGGAACACCAAAATATCTTTCTTCAACATTGTTACTGTAAAATGTTTTCTGTGTTTACTATACTCCAGCAGGCCGTGATATAGTCTGTCTTTTTTTCCCCCAGTCTATAAATGCGAACTTAAAACAAACGGTAAGGTTATATAATGATTTATTTTTCTTTTTTTAATATTTTAACATTATTATTTATATAACATATTGCAGTAATAACATCGGCATCTGGAATCTTGTTGATTTTTTCACGGCTTCCTTAATGTTACTTGTATCAGGAATGCAATAAGTTTCGTGGAGTAGTAGACTTTACTTAATTTTTGCAAATATTTAAAAACAATAATTAACATTGCAATTTAGGTGAAATTGCAGTGGTAAGTTTCCAATTTATAATTATTACTATGTTAAACGTCTCTAAAAATAATATGTTAAAAGCTTAAAGCAGTAAAAATGAATATCGCGCTTAAGCGGTAAGAAGAGGGAAATTGTTATGTGTGTTAGGTTGGGAATACTGAATGTGGTATTTCACACTTACCGCGTATTGGTTCTGTGCGGAAGACAAGCAAATACGCACGATCTCGCACAAAAGTTTCATTGTTCTACTCCCAACAGTTTTAGAGAAAAGGTACAGTAAATATCACTAAATTTAACATTTGTTAAAATAGGAGGTTCCTGGTCCCCGTAACATTCTTCGTCTACACATGGTGAGACTGCCTTGTGTAGGTCAGCACCACACTTCACCTCAGATCGCACACATAACAGCGATAATGGACATATACCTATCTGTCCTCTAGAAGAGATTCGAACTCGTCACTGTGCATTCCTTGAAGCTTTGAAGTTTTACGTTAACCGTGGACGGCGTATAAGACAGCAGGCGGCATAAATAAAATGTTGGCCAGGGATGGAATGGGTGAGACAGGAAGGGACTGCGAGCAGGGATAAATTGTGCGAGAGGCTTAGAATGAATTCTGGGGAGGAGGAACACAGAAGGAATATTCGAACAGAAAGACGCCAAGAATATAAAGGGAGAGGTAATAAAATGTTTAGGGGAAATGCGGAAGAGCGTAGCAAAGCAATGGGAGTGAATTGTTTCATTAAGCAAAATTAATGCAATTAACCACGCACAATACAATCAATTAAACATGGATACCGTGCCCCTGCTTAATTAATATAAACGGAGGCTGCTGCGAAAAAATAAGGAGGAGCCCCTGGAAGCTAAACGAAGAGTTAACGCCCCGTCATGACTTCAAATTAAGGAAAATGAATCCTAGTGAGGTTCGCAACCAGGCGTGAGCGAGTCGCTCGATTTTATTGCAAAATTTACGTTTTGTAAAACCGAACAGAATTATAAGTTTTTTCGTGATTAAAATATATGTATATATGATGTATGTGTATATGTATGTATGTAATAATAATAATAATAATAATAATAATAATAATAATAATAATGATTTATTTAACCTGGCAGAGTTAACGCCATATGACCTTCTCTAACACTCAACCAGGAATAAAACTGCGTTACAAAAAACACTACAAATTTACAAAGTACACTACAATTTTACACACAAAACTGAATAACATAATAATAATAATACTAAATTGTAAACAACAAGTAAGTAGAAATCAGACATAACATATAACATAGAGAAATAAAGAAAAAAAGCATAATAAAATGTGAACAGCAGGTCAAAATAAATGAGACATACAAAGTATAAAAAAAGACAGTTAATGATGATAATAATAATAATAATAATAATAATAATAATAATAATAATAATAATAATAATAAAATAGTGCAGTACAAAGCATACAATGAATACAATATTTTTAAGTACCCACAGTAAGGAAAATTATGATTATATATACCTAGCTCAACTTATCACATTATAGATATACCATTATCGGAAAATATGAAAACAAAAATATAAAATAAGTTAAATATCACTAGAACATAAAAAAAATTTGAATACGTGGAAACATGCAATACAACACTTGTCATAATAGTAAGTTAGTTTGGCAACTCGTCATAAGATAATTTTTTAACTTGGATTTCAAAGATTTTAATGTTCGGCAGCCCTTGACTTCAGGCGGCAGAGAGTTCCAGTGACGAGAGGTAGCACCAGTGAAAGATGAGGAATACAGAGATGATGTGCGAAGTGGAATTTCTAGCGTGTTATCGCGTTGTGATCGAGTATTAATATTATGATAGCGAGAGAGAGTATGAAAACGAGCGAATAAATAATAGGGGGATGAAGTGTGCATAATTCGATATAAGAGAGAAAGTGAGTGCAGATTTCTCCTCTCCTGTATGTATCTAGGGTAGACCAGGGTAATTTTAAACACTTTTCACTGATTTCAAATATATTTCAACATTACACAACCCTCAGTAACGGTAAGCATGACGAAGAAACATTGTGTTATTTTTAGATCTTTCTTTTCCCTGAAAATGGGCTTAAAATAATAAGGTTGACTTATTTCATCTTTAAATTGCTAGTTTACATTTACCCCACCTGTTTATACTTACCCCTTTGAAAGGGGGGGTTGTTGTAAACACCAATTTTCTCACGGGCTATCAGGCACTGAACATTTTTTGTTCTGTTTCAGAAGAAAGAGCTGTATTCCTTCCAACTCCATTTTTGTTACTGGTATATTTCGTCCCTTTAACCTATAATATATGACGGATATAGGAACTCAGTACCTCTCCTGAGCTTCACGATAACTGTAGTTGCTATTTTTCACATCTGTGACAACTCTCTCTAAATCCTCTACGGTATAGATGGGTGGGAGTCGCCTTGTAATGTAATTCCATGACATTTTGATTACTGAAAAGTATGAAATCTAACCATAGTAAACATGTTTACAATTACTCCCAAGCAATTAAAACTATGGGGAAAATGTAAACACGTCATAATTTAATGAACTGAGGTTATGGGAGATCTCAAAACCATTGTAATGAATGTTACTTATAAAAAAATTTATTCTTTAAAAAATAGCGCTGTACGTTTACTTACTATGCCAAATATGAAGGTGAAGAAAAATTCTTTCTCAACTTTTTTTGTAGACTCTTACAAAACATCCGTTCACAATTAAGCACTTACTCCTATTTGGCGCCAAACTGCTTTGTAGGTTAGCCAACATGTTAATTTAAATATTCCCCGAATTAAAATTTTTATATTGACAGTTTTGTATTTCTCACAGCATTTGATTACAATTACCTCCTGTTTTCAATTACCCTGGTCTACCCTATGTATGTATGTATGTATGTATGTATGTATGTATGTATGTATGTATGTATGTATGTATGTATGTATGTATGTATGTATGTATGTATTTATAGTTTTGTAAAAATATAGGCTATATATTTCTTTTCCTTCCTTTCCCCTTTTTGTTCTCTTTATCACCTGATAATAAATTCATCATAGCCTTTTATTGCGAATTTTATTTAATTTTCTTTTTTTTCTCTTTTATTATTATTTTTTACATTCTGTTTTGTTATATTCTTCCTTACGTTTTGCATATTAACCATTTGTGCTAAATGAGTTGCTTTTACTATATTCCAATGTATTTTACTTTCTTTTTTCTATTATGGTATTATTTTCATGTTGTTTGGTGTGAATTTCATTATGCTATTATTAATTTTTTTTATATGTTAGTATTCTGTTCTTTAACTTTTTGTTAAATTTTAACTGCTTGTATACTTTGTGACCTGGTAGAGTGTAAGAGAAGGCCCTATGGCCTTAACTCTGCCAGTATAAATAAAGAATTATTATTATTATTTGTTTGTGTGTATGTATGTCTGTAAGTTGCATGTAGGTATCTGAAACTCATGGTAAAAATGTGGATGAGCAGATATTTTCTTCGTGTACCTGCATTGTTATTGTAATTTCTTAATTGTAGCTTTGTTATTCTCGCATCTTGTCTGACTAAACTCGAAGTTAAATTGCATTTAACATCAATTAAATTATAAATATAATGAAATTAAGTAAATACGATGGTAAGAGGTATTTCCTCTTCTTATTTCTCACTGTGGAAATCTGCTACGTCTTATTAAAAGTGTTTGTCGTACTTATACCGTTGCTATTCTAAGAGACATTTTTTGGAGGCAGAGGAAGTAGTCGTTTCTGGGAATATGTTTGTTTGTTCCTGAGAACTTGCTCCAACTTGGCCAAGTAGTGGTGCTGAAACTTCTCAAGAAGGGGGACCGCTCTACCGGGCGATCTAAGTTGGGAATCATCCAGGGTAAGGGTGGAAAAAGAGTAACCCATGAGAAACGGTGTAAAAAAAAAAGCAGAAAATTTTTGTAGAAAACTTTTCATTCTAAGGAAACTTTTCTTTCCCACCCTTCCCCTTTCTTATGATCATGGGTCTAATGTTTTCAGAGCCTGCAGTGTGAGAAGTTTTGGTTAGAACACATGACTGAGTGAAAATGATCTTCATCCTTCTTATGTAAAAAAATTTTCATCCCTCAGAAGTCACGAGAAGTTATTCTTTTTACTTTGGTTCCTTTTAACTTACCTCTTCTCCCTCCTACATAACACAAAAGAACTGAAATCCCTTGGGGCTCGGGAAGATGTACATTTGTTTGCATAAAATGAAAGGATGTGTCGAGTTCGTCTGCATACGAGGGGCGGGATGTAGCAAATGGGGGGAAAAACTTACAGTCTTAATCCACAAATCGAATAATCCTTAACATCGTATCCAGTACGAAATTTAGAGATATTTGCGCTGAATATGTTAAAACTTACAGATACAAGACGCATTACAGATACTAAAACAAATGCTCATAAACAACAACAACAACACTCCACAAGAACACATCGAAGAAATCATCCAAATCACAGACGTCATAACAAAGCAAAACTATTTCACACACAACAACAAATACTACACCCAAACAGAAGGATTGCCAATGGGATCACCCGTATCCAGCATACTAGCAGAGATATTTGTACACAACATAAAACAAACATACATACGCAACAATGAACATAACAAATATGCAGACAAAAAGAAAGTGGACGATCAAAAAGTAAAGTAACAAACTATACCCTTATATCTAACAATGCAAAAACGTCAGACCCAAATGAAATTGCAAACATATTTAACAAATATTTTCTTACAATAACTGATAACTTCAACATCCCCCAAGATAATGTTACTAACAGTTTAGATTCTTTAACACAATATTTTCCGACAAAATTCTCAAATATTCAAATATTTCCAACAAACAAACAAGAAATAATTGCAATTATTAAAAATCTAAAGTCAAAAAAACTCTTCAGGGTATGATGAAATAACAAGCAAAATATTAAAAGCGAGTTCACATATTATAGCTGGACCATTAAGTTATTTATGTAACTATTCAGTGTTCAATGGTATATTTCCCGAGAGATTAAACTATTCAGTAGTTATTCCTATCTTCAAAAAGGGAGAAACAACGTCTCCAGAAAATTACAGACCCATATCACTTCTACCAGTCTTCTCCAAAATCTTTGAAAAAGTAATGTATAAAAGATTATATCATCATCTATAAAGATATAACATTTTAGTCCCAGAAAAATTTGGATTTAGGAAAAATAAAGATACAGAAAATGCAACATTTAGTTTAACTGACAAAATTCTGGAGGCAGTAAATAAAAAAATTACAAGTTGGAGGGATTTTCTGTGATTTATCCAAAGCATTTGACTGTATAAATCATAAAATGCTGCTAGATAAATTAGATTATTATGGAATTAAAGGTGTTGCACACCAATGGTTTCACTCATATCTCATAGATAGGAAACAGAAAGTTGAAATCAATACAACTATGAAATCTGCATCGACATGGGGAACTATTAATAATGGAATTCCTCAAGGATCAATATTAGGTCCCCTACTTTTTCTAGTGTTTATAAATGATCTTGCCCCCCTTATAAAAGATGTAGGTCATCCCATATTATTTGCAGATGACACAAGTATAGTAATTACAGCCAATAACTCCAACACATTCCAATCTTCAACAGAGGAAATTCTCTTCAAAATATGTGACTGGTTCTCAGTCAATAAATCAGTATTAAATTGGAACAAAACTAACATAATTCAATTTAAATCCTATCGCAAATTTCTAGCGCAATAATTAACAATAGATCCCTATTATAAACAACAACAGCCAAATTTCTTGGCTTAAAAATCGATATGTGTTAAATTGGAAGAATCATATTAAAGAAATTACCCCCAAACTAAATTCAGCTTGTTTTGCTATTAGATCTATGCAAAAGATAGTAAATATCAATACCTTAAAAACAATATACTTTCATTACTTCCACTCGGTAATGAGTTTTGGAATAATATTCTGGGGAAATTCCACAGATAGTAACACTATATTTCTATTACAAAAAAGAGTAATTAGAATAATAGTAGGTGCCAAATTTAGGGAATCGTGTAGGGATATTTTCAAAAAACTACAAATAATGCCCATGGCTTGTCAGTATATCTTTTCATTAATAGTCTTCCTCGTGTGTAATCGTGAAAACTTTGTAACTAATTCAACAGTTCATAGCATAAATACACGTCAAAAAAATGACTTTCATACTCCATCGGCAAGTCTATCGTGCTATCAAAAAGGAGTGCGTTATATGGCAGTAAAATTTTTTAATAGCCTCCCTATCGATATAAAAATGAAATTCAAAACATAAAATTATTTAGGGCCAAATTAAAGAAGTACCTAATTTCTCACGCCTTCTATTCTGTAGGTGAATTCATGACATTCAATAACACTTCATGAAATTGATACTAAAACTTTGTGTTGTACTAGTAGACTATATTGTAAATCTGGTCTGTATATAGTTCATCTAGACTGTGACTATAAATTAAGACTTTATAATAGTATTAAGTTTTTTGACTTGTTCCATATTCTAGCTGTAAGCATGTAAGAATACCATGGAATGGTAATAAATACAATACAATACAATACAATACAACATAATATGCTGGCTCGAAGTATAATATATAGAAAATTAGTGAGATCGGAAAATGAAAGATACATATGAAACAGATAGTAAAGAGCATATTGGACAATGGTGTAATAAGTTTTAGTATCAAGTATTATTAGAAACAGTGTGTGTTCGATATAGTCTAAGTGATCTGAAAATCAAGATCAGAGTGATAAAAGTGTCAATTCTGAATGAATTAGAGAAGTATAATGGGAAGTTAAGTATAACGAGAGAGATAATTGAAAATAGGTGAGGAGTCTGGCGGGGGAGGCTAGCTAGGATAGCAAGTATAATATGTAGAAAATTAGTGAGATCTGAAAAAGGAATTGCATACAACAAACAGACATAATAATGAATTTATTGGACAATGGGGTAGTATGTTTTAGTAACAAGTATTATCAGAAACAGTATGTGTTCGATATAAGTGTACTGAAAATCAATAACAGAGTCGTAAAAGTGGCAATTTAGGATCATCTAAATCAAGTTGTTAAGTTTTTAAAGGTGAGAATTGTCGAATGATCTAAATCAAGTTGTTAGGTTTTTTAAAGATGGAAATCATTGATCAATTTAAAGAGCGTCTATATAAGGTATATCTGTAATGAACGTAATTGTGGCACCGGATACAAAAATTGTGAGGTCCACCTTACATGGAGGTAAATGTTGACAAACACAATACAGTACAATATACTGGCACAGATACGTAGACGACATACTCATACTATACAAAGGAAACAAACGACAAATACACAACCTACACCAATACATAAACAAAATACACCCAAAACTCCAATACACACTGGAACTCGAAAACACTAAATCCATAAATTTCCTAGACATCACCATAACAAAAGTTGACAACAAACACACCTTCAAAATATACAGAAAACCAACCACCACCACCACCACACACATACATAACACATCTAACCACCCCATACAACACAAACATGCTGCATTCAGGACAATGGTACACAGATTACTCAACATACCCATGAGCCAACAACACTGCAATGAAGATATGAACACAATCAAATACATAGCACAAGAAAATGGTTACAACCCAAACATAATAGACAACATCATAAGGAAGACAAAACAATAACTAAACAAACACAAAAACACACAAAACACAACACAAACACAAGAAATACATCACACTAACATACGAAAACAAAAACACACACAAGATCGCATCCTCATTCACAAAACAGAAATACAACATAGCATACAGAACAGAAAACACACTACAAAGACATCTCAACACACAAACAACACAAACAAATAAATACAACCACACAGCCGTATACAAACTCACATGCAATAGTTGCGACAGTTTCTACATTGGACAGACAGGCAGATCATTTCAAACACGCTACAAAGAACACATTAAAGCAAGAACCAGAGGACACAATACATCTACATACGCCGATCACATAACTAATACTAACCACACATACAATAACATAAATATAGACATGGAAATCCTACACATACAACTCAAAAACTAAAAACTCAACACACTAGAACAATATGAAACATACAGACACACTAAAACACACCCTAATCAAATTCTCAACACACAGATCAATTTCAGAACACATACACTATTTGACACAACTCTAAATCACACGAACGCACCCACATGACAGGCAGCAAAGTTGAGATGACGCCGAGACACAGAAGGCTCTGAAGATGGTGTCAAGTAGCACCGAAACAGCTGTAAGCCGCACATGCTTACATAATTAACACGAGTAAGATCGCCATTTAATCAATTATTTATGTTATAACTTACAATTTCTCTTATATCTTCCGATAATAGTAGGCTTTGTAGGTCGTGTATGAGTGTGCGAGCTTTCATTTTGTCTATTGGACCAAGTACATTTCTACTGCCCCTCGTTGCAGAGAGGTTATAAAACGGCTTTGCTCAAATGCAATTTTATGGATGATTTTAATAAACTAATTGCGAAATACCAGCAGAGAAAGCGAGAGACGTCCAGGAAAAATGTTTCACTAAATTTTGAACTTGAACAAACAAGTATTTGAACCCAGGTTTTCGGCGTAGTTACATGAATAGCAGACACTCTAACATCTCGACTAGCAGTGCGTCTTCATCAGAGGATAAAATTCTATCTTCCAAGCTCAATTTATCCCAGTACCAAATAGTCAATTACAGTCTTAGGACGTTCGTACCAAAACATTACTTTCAGTCTGAGTGAAGCAGGCATATAGGTCTGTTACACTAGCATACTATACTCCAGTCATGTCAATTGAGGCCCATAGGAGTAAGCGCGCGCTTTAGAGCTCAGGGGAGCCTGATCGCTTTACAGCGGAAAGGAAAGAGACAGAAGAAAGAGGTAGTATATGCCGCTTGGTCGAGCTATATTCAGGGATGGCCAGCACTGATTCAATAGATGAAGGGAAGAGATCTTATTAAAACTGTATCCATGTTAATTTTTAGATTTGTCTGAGAAGTATAAGTGCGTTATAAGAATGTAAGTTTTAATTTTAATGTTCATTTTTCACAAGTTTGATTTTTTCGTTCAAAAGAAATATTTTCTCAATACTTTTTATAGAACAGTAAATTTTCAGATAGAGGCCTATTTATTTAGTAGCCTTACAGAATGTTTTCGTAACTACATATTACTGAAGATAGTGTATTGAAAATTTTGAAAATATTCACATGGAAATTGTTTGTAAGGAAATGAATTAACAAAGCAACTACTGTTACATCATATGCAAAAGATATGTGCCCATGTGTTGTAAAAATATCAGCTCTATAGCTTCACCACATTTCGAGAAAATAATTTAGTATTCTGATTATAGGAAGTTGCTCACCAATATCACCTTAAAAGCATAATGCGATAAAAGTTCTGTTATGTAATATTAATTACACTTAAAACATATATAGCACCTAGGTAACTTTGCTTTGTACTGTAATATTGTTTTGATTAGTTTATTGATTACGTTTATAGGGCTAAAGGTACCATCAATATCAATTCCAACTTATCATGTCATACTCAATCTTTTTTTTTGGGGATATCACTTTCTTTATGAATGATGTGTTTCATCCATTTAGTACAGTATAGTTGTACTACTATGGAATTTATGTGAATATTCCTTTATAACTTTTTATTATGTTATTCACATTTAAAACGAAACTGCAATATTAAGAAATTGGTGTTAGTACTGCTGTTTTACAGACAATATAGATAATATCAAACAGAAGGAAGCCATATAAAAATAACGACATAAAATTTCACGTTCCGTTTGAAGTTTGTGCACCACTGTTTTCTTAATCCAACAGGCTACGTATTCATATACACAACCCTTCCTCTTTCCATACTTGGCGCTTGATGCCCGTGCACGACGTCAAGGTCAGAAAAATGCGGTTGCTTTGACATTACTCTAATCCCTCGACTAGCGATGCGTTTTTATCAGAGGATAACATTCTACCTTCTAAGCTCAATTTATCCCAGTACCAAATAGTCATTTACAGTCTTAGGAAGTTCGTGCCAAAACATTGCTTTCAGGTTGAATACAGCAGGTATATAGATCTGTTACACTAGCGTATTATACTCTGTTCATATAAACAACTCACAGTATATCCGCAGCTAATGATGGATGTCTTGAGGCACTACATTACAATAATATGCTCAGTAGAGAAACAGTTTAATTAAGTATGTCTTCAAATACATACACATATACAGATTAAACAAGTAGAAGTATGAGTATTTTTCAATTATTTTGTTATGTACATAGCGTTGGACCAAAGTAGCTACCACGATTAATAATAATAATTTTTATTTATTTATTTTATTTATTTATTATTAATATTTGTGTGCCGAACAACAGCCAGAAGCCAATTATAGTTCAGCACAATACACAAACAGAAGATACAAAGGTGCAAAACAAAAATAAATAATATCATAAATAACAAAAACATACGTGAATACAATTGAGTACAAACAGTAAAAGCTAATAATCAAAACGAAACTAAACCTTAAAAGGATCTAAATTGTGCCCATGCAAATTGGCTTATTTTATGCATCTACAGACTGGAGAAAGTGATTTTGAATTTCGGTTATAAAAATTTTTTTGAAATCTTAAACCTTTTGTAGGAATACGAAGGCTGATATTGTTTATGATAGACTCACAATCAATATCACTCTTGATAACTTTGCAAAAAAATTGATAATCAAGATTTAGACGTCTAGCATAAAGGCTACAACAGTTAAAATATTTACAGGTAATATCATAGTTACAGTCAGTGGAATTGGGTATATATCGAAAAGCACATAAGGAAATAAATTTTCTTTGAATATTTTCCAATTTAACCGAATCGGTTGAAGTAATGGAATTCCAGGCTACAGATGCATATTCAAGTTTAGAGCGAACCAAAGTAAAGTATAGAATTAATAGTGACTCAGGAGTAGAAAAAGAATAAGTTATAGACCTTATTAAACCAAGCATTCTTATTGAATGATTATAAATATATTGAACATGATCGTGAAAGTATAATTTAGAATCGAGTAGTACACCAAGATCTTTTATAGAATTTTTCCTAATAATACAGGCGTTATTAAGAGAATAATTAAATTTTATGGAAGTATTTTTTCGAGAGTACGAAATGACAAAAGTTTTTGTTTCATTAATTTTCATTCCATTAATGTCAGACCAAAGTTCAATGGAGTTAATATCATTTTGAAGAGTTTAGCAATCGGCAGAACTATTTATTGAGCGAAAGATTTTGAGATCATCAGCAAATAACAGCTAGTTTGAACTTATTCTTTTACATATGTCATCAATAAATAATAAAAATAATAGAGGGCCCAATGTAGATCCTTGGGGAACTCCACATAAACAATTAAATAGGTCCGAGAGAGAATCACCAAGACGAACACAACATTGTCGATTAGTTAAATAGTTTTCAAACCAGCTCACGTAGTTAGAAGAGAGACCAAAGTTTTCTAATTTATTTATCAGAATATTGTGAGGCACAACATCAACCGCTTTGCTAAAGTCGATATAAATTGAGTCAATTTGACCTTGGGTTTCAACAACAGGCATAACAAGATTAAGGTAGGATACTAAGTTTGTAGTTGTTGATTTACCTTTAGTAAAACCATGTTGTGCTGAATTAATTTTATTCTTAACATAAAATGAAACATGTTTGTGGATTATTTTTTCAAAAATTTTTGAGAAATTGTTTAATATTGAAATAGGTCTATAATTGGAAACAACATTTTTTTTACCATTCTTAAAGATAGGAATAACGGATGCTAATAATAATAATAATAATAATAATAATAATAATAATAATAATAATAATAATAATAATAATAATAATAATAAGGGAGACTGTTGTACCTTTAAACACTTTTCACATTTTATTTTTTTGTAATTTTGGGAAATGATATTTTTTAAATTAAAAAATACTTTATATAATTATTGAAGATTCCTTTACAACTTCGTGTAGATATTTTACTGTTCTCCACATCTATTAAGGATGGAAAAAATAAAATGTAATATGTTCAAAGTTACAACAGGTTTATATACCTTAGAACATACCCTCTTGTAAGTTGGAACACATGGAATGTAGGTGGGAATATAGCTGTAAAAACTGACAATCATATTTAAAATGTATTTGCAATCATAAACCAGAGCAGGCTTCTCTGATTGAGATTTTATTTCCTGGAGGAGCAATAACTGCTTCAACAGCTTTCTTCAAGACTTCCGGATCAATTGGGGGCCTCTTAACTCCAGACTTACTTCGTGACATGATCTTAAAATAAAAGAAAAACAAAAACCAATAGTATTATGTACCTTGAACATATTCCGTGGTACAAGATATTCTGTGTTCAAAGGTACAAGAGGGTGCACGTTTAAACAAATATGGCTGCCAAAACTAGAGATTCGAATAAATCATGGAAATTAAAATATGTTATTACTCACCAGATGATAGGGAACACATTGTACTTAATGGATGGTAACAAATACAATCTGGTTTTATGTTAGATAACATGTACCAGTGAACGAAATATTTACTTTTGGTACTAAAAAAGATTATTTCGTTCACAGAACTCACACTTTGCAATAAATCAAACCAAAACTACGACCAGAGCTACTTAGCGGCTTTCCCTACAATCTACTTCAGTTTGAGTCCTCTAGGTGTTAGCAAAAAATAAAAAACAAAAAATGTTCAAAGGTACACTATGCTAAAGGTACAACAGTCTCCCATAATAATAATAATAATAATAATAATAATAATAATAATAATAATAGACGGAATAGTCCACACCTGTGGAGTAACGGTCAGCGTGTCTGGCTGCGAAACCAGGTAGTCCGGGTTGGAACCCCGGTTGGGGGAAGATACCTGGTTGAGTTTTTTTCCGGGGTTTTCCCTCAACACAATACGAGCAAATGCTAGGTAACTTCCGGTGCTGGACCCCGGAGTCATTTCACCGGCATTATCACCTTCATCTCATTCGCTAAATAACCTAGATGTTGATACAGCGTCGTAAAATAACCCACTAAAATAAAAAATAGACGGAATAATAAGAAAAAGGAAAGGAAATGAACGATAGAAAAGAAGAGAAAATAGAATAAGGAGAGAGAGACTGTGCAAAGTGGAGACAGAAAAAAATGATGAAAACGAAATGTGAAGAAAAGAAGAAGAGATGACACACGAAGAGTAGAAGAAACTGAAAGTGAAAGAAAAGGAAAATATAAAAGATTAGGAAAAAGGGAATATGTGGAAGATTAAAAAGGGAAAGAAGAGACTGAGGAGGAGAAGGTTGAGGTGGAGGAAGAGAAAATAGAAGTGAGATATAGTATAAACTGACAGAAGAAAGTAATGAGCAGATAGAATGAACTACTGAAAACAAATAAACAGAAAAAAAGCATGAGGAGAAGGTGTAAAACATAGGAAATGGCGGAGTAAGGGAAAAACGAAGAAGAGAAGACGGTAGAAGGGGAGGAGGCAAAAGAGGAAGTCGAAAGAACGGAGAAGAGAAAAATGCGGAATATGAGCAAAATATGAGAAATGAGAAAGCAGGGTAGAGTATTTAGGGCTGGTAATGAGAAAAACTGATTTATTTAAATAGATCTATAAGAATGTTCAGTAACAATCTCGCTCTGGTTCAGAATGTGCTATCGTATCGTACTTCATGTGAAGAGGAAGCAGCTAATAGGTGCTCCTCGAGATATTGCCAGAAATGACAATATTTCCTCTATATTACTAGAATCTTACCTCAATCCTCCTTTACGCAATACAGCACAAATTCCAGCCATGCCGTATACAACTGCTATTTGTGCACGTGATCGGGTATAATCCAATATAAGACCTTTTTCTGATATTTTCCCCACAAGACAGGGGACAGGTTGCCCTAATGGAGACTGCCATTGCCGGCTCACTGTCGGGCCTTCTCATTTATCAGCGTTATTAAATCAGACTCTTCCGCCCTTGTAGTGGGGCTCCTCCAAGATGGAAAAGTTGAGGGAGGGAGGGAGCTGCGTCCTAAAAAATGTAGGAATTCGCCTACAGTGCTGTTTATGCACTGCAGAAACCTAGTGCGTTCATAACCAGTATTTAAGTATTTATTGTTTCATTTATTTCATACTTTCTTTTCTTCGTTTTTATCTCAAATGTAATAGTTCAGTACATATTTATGTTTATCATCATCACATGGGCAATCTCTGTATTGAGGGTGTGCACGAATAGCCATCCCTAAGGAGGCCCATTAAGCATACAATCCTCAGTACTTGAGAATTATACGAACGAGTGACCATAATTGGATATAGGGTAGAAGTGGGTACAGTAGGACAGGGGGAACAGTGAGACATTTTTTTTATTAGATGGTAAATTTTGATGTTGAGATGTTGGTAACATTGGAGTTGTATGTTGCATGAGTAAAGTAACAGTATTTTAATACTCGATTTGATTCTAGTTATAAAGGTGAGTGATGAAAAAATAATTCGTATTTTTTCACTCTAGAAGTTAAATTTTGGTTTGTGTTTAATGAAGGTTATATTGGATATACAAATGAGATATAAATATGAATGTTTTGTTACCTAATACTATGGTATTTGAGGTTATGTTTGGCAAAGTTTCGTCTTTCTTGTTTTAATTTTGAAGTGATGGCGTCATTTTTAAATGAACTATGCGTAAAGGGAACAGTGAGACATGCCATTGAAGGGTACACTGAGACGTCTCACTGTTCCCATGTACCAATGATTTGCAAAAATAAACTGTAATTATATTGCATTTACCAGTAACTAACATTAAAAATGAACATACTAGTAATCAAGTTAGGAACTATAGCTTAGAATAATGGATACATTACGTTTTAATGGTTTTATAAATAAAAAATTATTCACAAAATTTAAGAAAATGTTAAGAAATAATAAAGAATTAAATTTAATTCTTATAATTATAAGCCTTGTTGTGGCCAAAAAATTCATTAAATTTTTTTTCGCAAAAGTTTGAATTGTCATGGAAAATTCACTTTTTCCAAATGTTCCAGATGTTTCAATGGTTTCGAAGTCAGACATCAAAATGATTCTAAATAAGTCTACAGAACATGGCAAGATAACGAGACAACAAGTTTATGTTTTCTTTTGAAATAAATGTAAATCATTTCAATGTCCGTTAATAGACACTGTGGTGTCTCACTGTACCCTCCTGAATGGGAACAGTGAGACATTTGCATTTTTTTGACAAACACGTATTGTATATTATGTCCTTTATCTATTAACATTTTTGTTTGTGTATTATTGTACTCCATGTTTTAATGTATATTTCTATTGCACTTGATTTTAAAAATACTTGAAATTTCACTTGCATAAATATGTCTTAATATTTTGTGTCTCACTGTACCCACTACTCCCCTACTGCGTTGACGGTACAGCAAGGACTACTTCTTGAGTACCACCCGGAACCCTCGAGAGGCAAGGTCATCCCTCGGATATTAGCTCGGGATGCCTTGTCCAGCATCAGAAATGCCCTTGAATTGCCAATATCTATTGTACCGCACATCGAGCGTCTCGTCTAGCTAGTCGCGAGCATTGAACAGTTTACACTGACATCATATATATTAGAGTGGATCGGGGGAAGATGCCTGACTTTTCGTTTGATTGAAAATTTAAGATACTCTTCATTTAGTTTTGATTTTAATATTGAAATATCAAGGTATTTTGAAACTATATTTTTGGCACAAAACAGAAAACATTAATTACCTTGAATAATTTCAAAGGAAAAATTGTTTCGGGGTCGGGTATCGATCCCGGGACCTCTGGTTGAACGTACCAGCGCTCTGCCAACTGAGCTACCCGGAAACTCCACCCGACACCGTCTCAACTTTTCCCTTTATATCCACACAACTCGCGTGGACTGACGAAACGCCTTCATATTGTTCATATCGTAGTTGGAATCTCCTGGTAGAGGGGCAGAGAAGGCCTGGCGCCCTTATCTCTACCAGGTTAAATAAATAAATACTAAATACTAAACACCAGAGACCCACATCGAGTGCACACAATCTCTGTGTGACTTGGAATTGTGGTTTTCTGTTAACGTACACAGTGACGTATATATTATGCAAATCTAGTCTTTCAGGTAAAGTTTCCTGTAAAGCAGATTTGAATAATTTCAAGGGAAAAATTGTCCAAGTCACAGAGAGATTGTGTGCAATCGATGTGGGTCTCTGGCGTTTCGTCAGCCCACGCGAGTTGTGTGGATATAAAGGGAAAAGTTGAGACGGTGTCGGGTGGAGTTCCCGGGTAGCTCAGTTGGCAGAGCGCTGGTACGTTCAACCAGAGGTCCCGGGATCGATACCCGGCCCCGGAACAATTTTTCCCTTGAAATTATTCAAATCTGCTTTATAGGAAGCTTTACCTGAAAGACTAGATTTGCATTAATTACCTTGTTTATAGGTACAGGTTTTTTTCTTGCCTGTACTATAGGCATCTTTCTCCGATAGTCGGGTAAGATGGCAAATGCAATTAAGACATTTACTGATATACGTATTTTACCTGAACTTGGTTTGATTCATGTATATAACAAAATTGACTTAATCTAAAGCTCATGGACACTTTTTCACTTGTTTATCACTACCTAGCAACACAGTCATTGCACATATTTTATTGCCGTGTGCAAGACTCGTGAAATCACTACTTGCACACAATGAATTCAAACCAGTACATTTTTTTTTTGTCATCAGTATTTTTAGGCGGCGTTTAAGGGTACGGTAAGGAATCCCGTATGCTTGCGATGCTCTAAAACAGTTCATACCCTCTGTTATAACATGTACCATCGCAAGTTGAAGACTGTCCTCAATCCACTGACTTCTATCAGAGGATCTTACGTAATGTTTACACATTTCCTTCAATAAAACAAAAAAATAAAACTTGCAACAAGTTGCCATCTTACCCCGAAGAAAAGTGATCATCTTCCCCAAGTGTCGGGGTAAGATGCCTAGTACTGTGACGCAACCTAAGATGGCGGAACAAGGTCGTTGCTTGTTAACAATACAAACTTTAGAACCTTTACTACAATATCCATTACAAAAGTTTCACAATTATTACGAATTCAAGGGTGTATTAAAATTTTAACATACCTTTGCAATTATTTTATCGCAGAAACATGAGCAGTTTTCTTGCTTTTCTTCTTCTCACAACAAGAACACGTGGCGAAATGAGTTAGCTTCCACTCTACAGACATTCAACTGTCTCAGTGTTCATGAAGACATGCGCGTGGCGTTCTCTCTTGGAAGAATGTGAAACTACAAAGAAATAAGAATCTTCCCCCCTATAGTCATCTCCCACCGATTCACTCTATAGTTGTGAAATTAAATGAAAGATGAAGTTTGTGATACGGAAAGCCTCGTCAAATTAGAAACAGAAGGTTGAGAGAAATGGGAGTACCCAGAGAAATCCCTCATCCTTCGACCTGCAGAGGCACATTCTGTTTTAAATGAATAATTACCATAATGTAATATTATAAATTTTAAAACAGCACCACTCCACTAAACTTAAGAACGCATATAAACGAATTTCTCTTAACATTTCATCATTCACTATATTTCAAATTCAATTGTCTGTACTTACTTTATGCAGAATACAATATTCACATTATTGGACGATGAGCTCAAGGGCGAACTTCTTCACTTAAAGGTTGTTAAACGCTCACTAAAGATAGAAATCAGTGTTGCCAACAATTTTTCGTGTAATCCCGCTAGATGACTTTCGAAAAGCCGCGATTTTCTAGCAGATATCTCTAGATTTTAAAGTATACTTATTATTCAATAATAATAATAATAATAATAATAATAATAATAATAATAATAATAATAATAATAGTAATAATAATAATAGTGGTCAAGATAAAGCAACCAACCGCCAATGTAACGAATATTGCATAATTTTTTCATTGCCAATGTGGCGCTATAAAGCAATTTTGAACACTTTTATCACAGCCACAACATATTTAAAATTCTTATTGCACTATATATGTTACCGTTAAAACCCAAAATCCGACAAAACCTGTTTCAACTAGCAAAACGTAATTTTAAAATATAGATAGATAGAAAACGAATTTTCGTAAGATCTAGAATCAATGACAGGTTAGGTTTGGTTTATATAGGTTTTTTTAGGCTTTTACCAAACAAAAACCTAAACAAACCAAACCTATCCTGACATTGATTTTAGATTATACGAAAACTCACTTTCTATCTTTATTTGCTTAAACTAGTTTTTACTAGTTGAAACTGGTTTTGACGGATTTCGGGTTTTACCGGTAACATATATAATATGGAATTATCACTACATTAACACATCCATTATTTCACAGAACACACACTGAACGAATTAAACGTAATTATGAAAGCCGCTTATAATGCTAATATGAATTTCACATCAGAAACTGTAAAGTTAAATACCGCTTGTATTGCCGCTAAGAGGGATAATATAATTTTATCCAAATTTCAAATTTTTCAAATTTCAAATTTATTCATAATTTACATTTTAAATGATACATATGAATAGATACCCGAAATGAGCATATGCTCGTGCTCGGGTACAGTCCAGTAGTCTACATAAATTTTACAGAGATCAATAATAATGTTGATGATAGAAATAATAGTAACAATAATAATAGTAATAATAATAATAATAATAATAATAATAATAATAATAATAATAATAGTAGTAGGAATAAAACAAAAATATTTGCAATAATAAAATAAATACAAAGACGGATAATAGTACATTATGCAACGAGCCTATAATGATAGTAATTAAGAAGCGAGTATGATGTTTATGAAACGAGCGCAAGCGAGTTTCATAATTTTCATACGAGCTTCTTAATTATCATTATAGGCGAGTTTCATACGACTTTTTATGCTCGGCCATATTTCTAACTTGAAATTGCCGGTATTCAGATGTATACATTTTATTTGTAACTGACAAGATCGGAAGTGACCTTGTTCTAGGTCGTGAATTGTGAGATGTGCGCAGACGCGAAAGTATTGATTTTTTCCGAGGAACAATAATGTCATTGACCTTGACGTAGTCCCGTTAAACTTGATAATATTATAATATTATAACCTTGCTTATTGAAATCGACATTGAAAAACGAGATGACAAATTGAATTTATTTGAATATTATTTACAATTAACGCTAATTATTATAGTAACAGAACATAACCTTCTGCGACATTATTGGATTTCCAGCCTCCGTGACTTTTCGCTAATTCTCTTTCGACTGCATATCCGAGAATAATCGATACTTGCGGTTTTATAACGGGACAAAGCTAACTTGTCATTGGCTGAACACATGTAAGCTGAGTTATCATTGGCTGAAGACCTGTACTTGAATGAGTAGGTGTACTTTAATGACATGCATTAAAGGACTGCTACCAGGTGTATAATTAGTACATTTCGGCATGGTCGAGCATAAAATAAAATATAAAACCACTTAGCGAGAGTTAACACAATTTAAATAAGCATATAATAACCAGGAAAAAAATGACGAACTCGAAAATCAACAGTAAAATTCGTTGTAACGCAGACGACAGCAACCCCCGTATTGATATTGTGTTATGCATTATTGGTAGTTGGGGGGAGCCGAAGGTCTACGTAACTGCCGTTCTGTTCGAATCTTCTCATACAATCATGGGCAGTTAATGCTGAAAAACAAAATGTCTACGAGTCAAACTGTTCATTATTACCAGGATAAATACAAATAATACTTAAATATATTAATCAGGTTTCAATTATAGATCTCCCCTTTTGTGCAAGAGGTATCATATCAAAATATTTTATGAATGGAGGGGAAAATATAAATTTCAATAACTTTCTAGTGACAGAGATAGTGACAAGTGTATCTGTGGCGATGCTAAGAAATCATTTATTGGAGATATACACTGTTATTAATTAAGAAAATGATCTATATATATTGTGAATTTTATTAGTAACAACAATGTAATTTATTCGTCACAACAATAATTCCTTTCTACAATTCACCTTAAACGCTCTCGTCAACAATTGGATCTCCACTCAACACAGTATTCGTTATAGCACTCCACCGACGACAATGACAATTTACTTGGACTATTACGCACAACATTGAACTGTTAATCTTAACTAATATTTACAAAGCACTATTTACAAATCAGAACTACCAGTTCTCAGTTCACAGTTCTTCTATCTCAGTCACTCGAGTTCACAGTATCTCGAACCACAGACCTTCAGAGACAGTTCACTGTACTCGAACTCGGGTCCCTCCAACTGCGGTCCACTGCACTCGAACTCAGGTCCCTCCAACTGCGGTCCACTGCACTCGAACTCAGGCCTTCGGCTGCTGACGCAGTTGCGGACGCACACTCGAGTCGAACTCCGGTGCACAAGACTGGCTTCCTTGCTCTGGCTTTCTCACTGACTGAATAACTGAAAACTCTCGAGTTCGCTGGCGCTTCTTCTTTTATAGCAAAATCATAGTTGCGAGAAATTTCTACAGGTGTGTAGAGAATTATCTGGATATCTCCACTTCGACGCACTTCTGGAAGGGTCGGGAAGGTCCATTCCCCCTTACCCTGCATGCAGCAGTTGCGCGTGCACTCTCCCCTCGTCGCGTGGGCCTTTCCCCTCTCGCCGCGCGCCGTCCCACATGCTTCATGAAGCCCGCGCGATATGCTCTCTCTCGCGGGACGCTGGTCGTGAGTTCGAATCTCACGTCGCTGTCACAATATTTACTACAATGTTTTATCTTATAGGTTACATGCATCAGATAAATACAATAAATATTAGTAACATATAATGCTAGTAACACTTAAAATAATAATAAAATTTATCCGCGAGATGGTTATCCAAAAAAGCTAGATTTAGCGGCGGAAAAACCGCTGAATTGGCAACACTGACAGAAATCCGTTTCATTGTTGGTTCCAGACGTTTAAGAAAGGTTCGTCTAAACAGAATATTTCTCTGACTAGGGCTGCCAACACAGATTTTCACGTAACTAATTATAAAATATTAGATGGCACTATAACCTGCTCGACATTAATATCTTTACTTATCCTATGCATTGCTACATTTGTAAGTTGTCATATGAAACTAATATATTTATCCCATTAATCACTGTTCCCAGTTTCAGTGCTATCTGTCAGCTTATTCCTGTAATTTGGTTACGAGCACTGAGGAGGAATGCGATGCAGAAGGGCCGTAAGATATATAATTTGTTTCGCCCACGTTGAGGAATCCGTCAGTACTGAGTACTTAGCAATGATGTAGAGCGTTTCATATGCAGCATTCCTGTCTCCACTTAAAAGCAGCTTCACTGTTTATCTTGTGTAATTGCTCCGCTTCTGGACCGTAGAGAACCTTTCATAATGTTCATTCCTCGAGTAAGTAGAGGAAAACCATTTGGTTGGTGTTGTCTAACATCCGTCCCACACTTGGGTTTCAAATAACTTCCATAATCCAGTGTTTATAATCTTGGTACAGACTCTATATAAATTATAATGGAAACATATTGCAACGTGACTTTCAAGGGATTTACTTATAAATGAAGCGGTTTTGTCATTGGAATTAGTTGCGCTTTCACAGTGTTTGAGAGAAAATGTACTTGTATTCGTAACGGGACAGTTATAACTAGACACTGGATGCGGGATGACTTATCGTTGAATGTAGGTGCACATTTACTATATGTTACATTTTTTTATTCAGACCATTGGCTGAACAGTTTTTAAACGTAAACAGACGACGTCAACATGCTACTGTATCTCCGTACAGTCAGAAGGAAAAGAAAAATAACGTAGTTTAGTACAGGGACATCATTTTATTTTTACTTCAATTTTTATTGTACCTGAGTTTTTGAATGTACTTCACTCCAACCCCTTCTACTAATGAAGTTCCAACTGTCCTCTACACACAGATCCAAGACCGCATATAGTAAACAGCACTGAGTTAGTGAGTATAGTGCGTTCCAGAAATATGTTCGCGTTTTCCAGTGACGAAAGAGCTTTCAATATTGAATCATATTTTCGCACAGATACTGTCCGTTTACCTACGTCGCATCCCGATTTCCCCCACCTGCTTCTGTTCGCCCCTCTGTAAAAGCTGGGCTGTCTTTGCTCTTTTCTGAAAACATTAATTTCTGTTTGGAATTGGACGTCTACGTTATATTATACAACTGTTTAAAATAACTTAAATAAAAGGGCCTCGTTAAGTAATTAACTGTCACGTGATTTCCCTCCCTTTCTACGATCCTGCGGCATAACCACTTGGACGGACAGTAGATAGCATGTCTGAGTAATTTATCTGTGCGGGTCGGGCAGAAGTGAAGATTGAATTTACAGTACGTAAGGTACTCTTTTATAGACTAGGTACAAAATTATTTCAACATGAGTTACTAGTACGAAAGACGAACCTGGCAATTGGAATTAGATGCAATAGTCTGTATTGCAATAATATTCACAAAAGAACTGAAGCCTGTATCGAAATGAACGGCCACCATTTTCAAAAATGTGTTTAAATATCCATATTATGATTATTTTTCAATTTAACTTCATTCTCTATATTGTACGCTAATGTGCTGTAGACAGTATAACATACACTGCATAATGAATACGTCCGCATGGATAACTCAGTTCGTGAGTAAAAACACTCATTGTTAAAACGGTACTGTATTAAGATTAGGCCCTAAACAAAAACCTAATGAAAATTATCGAACTCAAAATCGCGATATTTCCTAGTTTACGTAAATGGATGAACTACTTTTCTTCCCCCCTATATCTAGTAGAGTGATTTGTTTGTGTTTTACGCCGGTATCATCGAACTACAGTCATGGAAGGGGGTAGCAATCTGTGTTTCCGGTTCTCTAAAGCTATAGTCAGGTTAATATTAAAAATTTTCGTAAAAATAAAATGATGTCCCTGTACATACCTTGCAAGTTTAGTCCTCGTCATCATTGATGCAATTACCAGCGTTACAGTAAACGACGATAAAAGGCTCTGATAAATCCAAAGAGATTGCATATAAATCACTAGTACGTCCAGTAATGGAATATGGTGCTGCATGTTGGGATCCTTACAGATTAGAACATATTAAGACACTGCAAAAGATTAAAAAACGGGCTCTCAAGTATTATCGGAAAAATCCACCATTAAAATGGGACACACTCACGGACAGGAGAACACGAATTCGATTATGCGCACTGTTCAAAACATACAGAGGTGAGCCTGCCTGGAGAGAAATAAAAAATAGGTTGCAGCCGCCAAATTACTCTTCAAGGAACGACAACTCATATAAATTGAGGGAAAGAAGACAGAGGACGGACACTGGAAAGTTTCCTTTTCTCAATCGTACTATCAGGGACTGGAATGCTTTACCTGCAGACTTACTAAAGGCTTTACCAACAACCAAAAATGTATTTAAAAATAGGCTTAAGGACTTTACTAATAGATGGTAATTATACACAGTATTTAAAGACTGTAATTGATATTTTGTTATTGAAATGTTGTATCAGTGAAGAATTATGTTGTGTCAGTGAAGTGTGTTGTGTAAGTGAAACGTGTTCCTGTCAGTGAAGCTTTATAGTTTATAGTGGCAGTGCAAAGTATTTGAACAGTGAAATGTTTTTGAAGTGTTAGTGAAATGAGGATAGAATCAGTGAAATGTGTCGTAGTTCCAGTGCAGTGAGTGAGTTGACAGCGAAATGAGTGTAGTGTTGAAAGGTACTTGTGCAGATATGAACATATCATACTCGTGGGTTTTAGTTCGAACTTAGGTTTAAGATACAAATTAGATTTACTTTAAATGTTATTTTAAGTGATCGTGCTTCATTTAATTTAGAATGTTGCCTGTTATTATTATTATTATTATTATTATTATTATTATTATTATTATTATTATTATTATTATTACCTTAATCTTGTTATGCCGGTTGTTGAAACGCAAGGTCAAATTGACTCAATCTACATCGACTTTAGCAAAGCGTTTGATGTTGTACCTCACAATATTTTGATAAATAAATTAGAAAACTTTGGTCTCTCTTCTAACTACGTGAGCTGGTTTGAAAACTATTTAACTAATAGACAATGTTGTGTTCGTCTAGGTGAGTCTCTCTCGGACCCATTTAATTGTTTATGTGGAGTTCCCCAAGGATCTACATTGGGCCCTCTATTATTTTTATTATTTATAGATGACATATGTAAAAGAATAAGTTCAAACTACCTGTTGTTTGCTGATGATCTCAAAATCTTTCGCTCAATAAATAGTCCTGCCGATTGCCAAACTCTTCAAATGATACTAACTCTATTGAACTTTGGTCTGATAATAATGGAATGAAAATTAATGAAACAAAAACTTTTGTAATTTCGTACTCACGAAAAACTACTTCCATAAAATTTAACTATTCTCTTAACAACGTCTGTATTGTTAGGAAAAATTCTATTAAAGATCTTGGTGTACTACTCGATTCTAAATTATACTTTCACGATCATGTTCAATATATTTATAATCATTCAATAAGAATGCTTGGTTTAATAAGGTCTATAACCTATTCTTTTTCTACTCCAGAGTCTCTATTAATTCTGTACTTTACTTTGGTTCGATCTAAACTTGAATATGCATCTGTAGCCTGGAATTCTATTACTTCAACACATTCGGTTAAATTGGAAAATATTCAAAGAAAATTTATTTCCTTATGTGCTTTTCGATTTATACCCATTTCCTCTGACTTTAACTATGAGATTACCTGTAAATATTTTAACTGTTGTAGCCTTTATTCTAAACTTCAAAATCTTGATTATCAATTTCTTTGCAAAGTTATCAAGGGTGATATTGATTGTGAGTCTATCATAAACAATATCAGCTTTCGTATTCCTACAAAAGGTTTAAGATTTCAAAAAAATTTTTATAACAGAAATTCTAAATCACTTTCTCCAGTCTGTAGATGCATAAAATATGCCAATTTGCATGGGCACAATTTAGATCCTTTTAAGGTATAGTTTCGTTTTGATTGTTAGTATTTACTGTTCTTGTTATCTATTTTATTTATGTATGTTTTTGTTTATTTAAGATATTATTTAATTGTTTTTGTACCTTTGTATCTTCTGTTTGTGTATTGTGCTGAACTATAATTGGCCTCTGGCTGTTGTTCAGCACACAAATATTAATAATAAATAAATAAATAAATTATTACAAAATACTGGTGTCAGATATGATAGAGCTCAACAACAAAAATTGGTGTCAGAATTAGTATAACAGAATGAATCAAAGAGAGATGATGAAGAAGCGGTGAAGATGAAGGAAGAGATTGTGAGAGCAACGTAAGAAGGATGGAAATGTGGACGGGGTAAGATTGAAAATAGAAAATACATAGGAAAGAGGAGAAGATTTTTCTAATACGCCTGAATTGTTACGATAAGAAGAAATAACGGATTGCGAAAATGCAACAAGAGATGTGAAAACAAGAAAAAAGAATGTTGGAGGCAGGGGATGAAATTAGGAAAAGACTTGGTGATAGATGAATATAAAGAGGAGGCAACATGAAGAAAGATGCACGCCGCGCGTTTTTTTTTTTTTTTTTTAAAGAATACATGTCAGCATGAAAGTGGATGATATTCTGATACAGCATTGAGGGTTTTAAGAAACTTATAGTAAGAAGGGAACAAATAGAAAAACATATATTTAGGGTCTGAAAAACTACTTTGAAGGATTAAAATAAGTGGATAAAGTACACACATAGAATATTTCCCTTATTCATGGTGGAAACATTTCGATGCAGACAATAGGATTATAGCCCTCTTGTACGAAAGAAGATCCCCCTAACCGGATCGCAGATCGATTTTCAATAGGGTGGCACCCCTGACAGGTATAGACCAACACAATTGGATCGCTTCCACAAGCAAAACCAATCTTTTATTGTGATACCCATTTAGTATTGAGCCGCGGTGGCTCTGTTGGTAGAGGTCCTGGCTTCGCAGCGGTCGGCCGCAACTCAATTCCCGCCTGATTGTTCTCCCTTCCACCACAACCGCGACTCTGATTTTCATCGAATGAGTTCCGGCCTGGATTCGAAGAGGATATTTCCGGACTCCAATGCACTATCGATCCCTGTTTCTTTTCAGTCCATAATGCCCTCTTTTCTTATTTCTAAATGTTTACGTCTTCTTATAGGAATCTTACTCATAGGGCTGCATTTTTAAAACTATTTTAGCGCTCGTAATCATTTCACATTTATCCTTCTTTCACACACATCGTTTCCACTTCAACTTCTATTACTTTTTATTTCCACTCACGGGATTTAACAATATAAAAATAATTTATTTTAAAAATTAATTACACCGAAAAAATCTGCACCATCCAGGCAGACCTCAAACTGTTGTGAAAATACATCCATGTAATATATTATAGGTATCAGTGAATCGGTATGTGTATACAGGTTGTCCCAGGAGGAATGCAAAATACTTCAGGATAATGTAGTTTGGTTTAATTTACATCGATTTAATCTGACATACCATATCCGAAGTTTAATGGTTCGGGACAAATACTGGAACGTCTTGCGGTTCCATGTACTATACTTGACGTGTTACGCCAAATCTTTTGCACACGGCAGCATCTGAGCACCACAACACCAGCGCAACACACGCGTAACTAAATACAAGTTCACTTGACATTTAATTCGTGTATTCGGATAGCGAATATATGCAGACATGCTTTTTGTTTGTAGATTTTGTGATAGTAAAGCATTGCCTCCTGTTGAGAAATACAAACGAAGTTTTCCCAATCAAGGGTTCCATCTAGCTGTGTTTTCCCGTGTTTATCGAATGTTATCTGAAACTGACAAGCTACCAAGTGTTTCATTGAGGTCAGAAAAAGAACTGGTGCCTCACATGAATTTAAAATTCATGGAATCCATAAGAAGTACAATCTTAGTAATTTGTCTTGTATTATTTTTCTTACTGAGTTTGTACTTAATTATGAAATGAACTTGTCTCCACCTGTGGAGTAACGGTCAGCGCGGCTGGCCGCGAAACCAAGTGGCCCCGGTTCGAATCTTGGTCGGGGAAAGTTACCTGGTTGAGGTTTTTTCCGGGGTTTTCCCTCAACCCAACACGAGCAAATGCTGGGTAACTTTCGGTGCTGGACCCCGGACCCATTTCACCGGCATTATCACATTCATTTCATTGAGACTCTAAATAACCTAGATGTTGATAGAGCGTCGTAAAATAACCCAATAAAAATAAAATAAAATGAAATAAACGTATTGGAACAACACAAGATTCAGCATTTACAATAGTGTATCATATCACAATGTTCTAAAACTATAATTTAATCTATAATGCCTCTCTCCATTTAAACTTTCGCCCATCAGTAAACTTCCCAGCCGTTAGAGTTCGGACATCGGTAGCTATACCAGGTTAAATCGATAGACTAATCCAAACTACATTACCCTGAAGTATTTTACATTCCTCCTGAGACACCTGAGATGTATGCATCCATTCATGCTTGCGCTTAATGTACACTACATTAATAGAATGTATATAATGTATATAAGTATATATTAAAAATATTTGCTGAATACTGTATGTGTATGTAACATCTTGGACCAAAAAATTACCTCTGCCATACACTGAGTTCCCTTCGGAAGACTTTGGATGATGTCGTGAACGCTTACACGTTAACAAATTTCTTATGCAAAACTCCGCTCTGCTTTTCCTTTGTTTTGTTTATTTGTTGCTTTTGTCTGTCTGTTTATAGATTAAATGTTATAAATAATCTACGTATAACAAAGAATTATTCAAGGGATAGGGGAGAGTCGGGTAGTATCGGACATCGGGTAGTATCGGACAGTGCGTTTCTTTCATCTACCACCATATAGTAGTACCTGAATGACATGGTTACGTTTCTCTATGCAACATCACAGAAACGTAACCATGTCAATCAGGTACTATCATCGTGTGGTAGATGAAAGAAACTCACTGTCCGATATTACCCGATGTCCGATACTACCCGGCTCTCCCCTAAACTAAGTGCAAATGTAACTTTTTTCTAAGACTGTACAGCTACATTACAACGATATAATAAAAATTATGATGGTAATGACTAGGGCCAGGAAGTTCATGCCCTAAAACCTACTAAATATGCATGCTTTTGAAAACGTTAAAATAAGTAAATAAATATGGACTAATAAAATTATATAGGCCTATTTATTGGTGTCATTAATAAATAAGTAATAAATAATAATGATAATGATAATAATGATGATAATAGTAAATGTAATAATAATGAATGTAATAATGTTATAGATTGAGCTAGATGAGATCAGACTTGCATTTATTGTTGAGAAGTTGAAGCATGTGAATTGCTGTCTAAAAGAAGCCATGGATTGCAGTTCATGATATTTATATGGCCAGATTTATGGGTTTTATGCAACATAAAATCAGCCTTGATGAGCTTAAACGCGAAAATATGTCATAATAATATACATATCATGAAATATTATGCATTTATAAAAAAATGTGCACATCTTTATGCAATTATATCTTTGTCCCATTTGTTGAGGAGACCTTCAGTCCTTGGAGTCATGACGCTAAAGTTTTGGTATCAAAAATCGGCCAAATTTTGATCTCCATTACTGGTGATCGCCGTTGCACTACTTATTTGCGTCAACGTTTAAGCATTGCAATTCAACGCGAAAATGCAATGAGCGTTTTGGGTACTCTTCCCGAGTCCAGCCCTTTGGACGAACTCTTTCTCTCGTAAAATTTATTAAATATTCCGTATGTAAATATTTGTATTTAGTTTTATAAACCGCATTGTTCAAATTGTTTCAAATTTTCAGGAAATCTGTAGCCATTGAAACTGTAGAGAATGAACTACTTTAATGGAGATATAAACATACTTACTTACTTACTGGCTTTTAAGGAAACCGTAGGTTCATTGCCGCCCTCACATAAGCCCGCCATGGGTCCCCATCCTGAGCAAGATTAATCCAGTCTCTATTATCATATCTCACCTCCCTCAAATCCATTTTAATATCTTCCCATCTACGTCTCGACCTCCCTAAAGGTCTTTTTCCCTAGGCCTCCCAACTAACACTCTATATGCATTTCTGGATTCGCCCATACGTGCTACATGCCCTGCCCATCTTAAACGTCTGGATTTAATGTTCCTAATTATGTCAGGTGAAGAATACAATGCGTGCAGTTCTGTGTTGTGTAACTTTCTCCATTCTCCTGTAACTTCATTCCTCTTAGCCCCAAATATTTTCCTAAGAACCTTATTCTCAAACACCCTATGTTCCTCTCTCAAAGTGAGAGTCCAAGTTTCAGAACCATACAGAACAACCGGTAATATAACTGTTTTATAAATTCTAACTTTCATATTTCTCGAAAGCAGACAGGACGATAAAAGCTTCCCAAGCGAATAATAACAGGCATTTCCCATATTTATTCTGTGTTTAATTTCCTTCCGAGTATCATTTTAAGTAAATAATATTTATATAAAAAAGGAAATATATAAATATATGCAACATAAAATTTGGTTTGATAAGCTTAAATGTTGATGATTCGTGAATATAATGAATTAATTATAGATAATGGAAAAAATATGCAAATGCATGAACTTCCTGACCCTAATAATGACTATTAAGATGTGGTGGATTGCAGGCAAGTGAGTGTGGAATGTGTCTATGAAATGTGCCCAGTTTTCTGTATTTTCCCACAACAAATTCAATTATAAATCAGTGAAATCGATCCCAGGTTCTCAACATGAAAAGCCGACAATTTACACATTTAGTTAACAGTAAGGCTAGGGCTCCACTAGCTGTATTTGACGGCTGCTGTGAGCTGCAGTCTACTGGCTAGATTTGTACTGCAAGAAGGTGGCTCCACTTAATGTAAATTTTCTGCGTGTGAAAGCCGTAGTCTACTGCTATGGCCCGGCTCCACTCCTGTTGTTCAGCTGAAAACAGCGTTGTGATGTTCTTTGTGTACTACAAGATCAAGCAAAAATTGCACTGAAAATGAGCACACTACGAGTATTTATCAAAGTGATTGTATGTTTGCTATATTAAGCAACAGAAAAACACGAAGGCATGTTTGCTGCAATGCATCACAAACTTAGGGAATATCCAGCTAAATTTGTTTAGTTCTACCGGATGTCGGAATTTTGTTCTAGGCATACGAAGTAATTGTTCTGTATGGTTGTGAATCTTCGACTCTCACTTTGAGAGAAGAACGGAGATTAAGGGTGTTTGAGAATAAGGTTCTTAGAAAAATATTTGGGGGTAAGAGGGATGAAATTACAGGAGAACGGAGAAAGTTACACAACGCAGAACTGCACGCATTGTATTCTTCACCTGACATAATTAGGAACATTAAATCCAGACGTTTGAGATGGGCAGGGCACGTAGCACGTATGGGAGAATCCAGAAATGCATATAGAGTGTTAGTTGGAATACCGGAGGGAAAAAGACCTTTGTGGAGGCCGAGACGTAGGTGGGAGGATAATATTAAAATGGATTTGAGGGAGGTGGGATATGATGATAGAGACTGGATTAATCTTTTTTTTTTTTTTTACAATTCATTTTAATATATCAATATGCCTGGTAATTATTAATAAGTATTTAATGAATTTCAATCTTAAGGCATATAAACTTGCAAATGTTTATTTGCTATTTAATAACAATATATGAACGTTTTCGCCGTTTAGGGCATCTTCAGATATAACAAAACATATTATCTGGACCTATAATAACATATTATGCAAATAACAAGGAAAATAGAGAACAATATATGTGGTACATGAAATTCATGAGCTTTATGTAGATATAACATGAAACAGGATGAATATTGAGATAATCTTTGAATTTGAACTTAGACTGGACGAATATTTTATTATCATCATTGCAAATTTTAAAATTAACATCATTGACAAATTTTAAACATTGTATATTAATTGTAACATGAGCTATATGTATAAAATAAAATATTCGTCCAGTCTAAGTTCAAATTCAAAGATTATCTCAATATTCATCCTGTTTCATGTTATATCTACATAAAGCTCATGAATTTCATGTACCACATATATTGTTCTCTATTTTCCTTGTTATTTGCATAATATGTTATCATAGGTCCAGATAATATGTTTTGTTATATCTGAAGATGCCCTAAACGGCGAAAACGTTCATATATTGTTATTAAATAGCAAATAAACATTTGCAAGTTTATATGCCTTAAGATTGAAATTCAGTAAATACTTATTATGGATTAATCTTGCACAGGATAGGGACCGATGGTGGACTTATGTGAGGGCGGCAATGAACCTGCAGGTTCCTTAAAAGGCATTTGTAAGTAAGTAAGTGAGCATACCAAGTAATAATGCTCATACATAAGGGATGCTTCGCCTCATGGATAATTGGAAACAGGAGGACTACCACGGTCAGTGGAGCCAGGCTTCGGAGACAGATAACGGCACGAAAATGGAACATGTTCTATTCCCCTGGCAATAGACCTTGGTGCTGCCGCCGAAATTCTGTTAGGCGCAGTGAAATACTGCCCATATAGCCACCTACACTTGTTTTGCGTGTATTCCATTTTCAGGCAGTAGACTGCAGCTCACAGCAGCCGTCAAATACAGCTAGTGGAGCCCTAGCCTAATTCCTAATGGAATAACATGGAATACGTAATTGCGTCTTCAGGACAGGCGCTGTTTCTTCAAGTCGCTTTCTGCAGTTAAGGAAGCGCCAGAGCTGGGGGTAGAGCAGGTGGCACAACAAACACATTCCTCAAGATTGAGAAGCAGGCAGAGTTGCTTTATGCTTATTAGAGTTACGGTGACGTTCAAAGCTTGCCCCGAGTAACGAACAGCTGCCTCCACCTTTGGGAAGGAGCTGGGATTTACAGCTCCGCTCGTGGAAGCTCAGACAGTTCTGGGAAGAAAATGCAGTTTGGACTTGGAGACACTTGAAGTAGAAGCGATGTAGTGGTTATTATGCTTGCCTCCGGACCTAAATATCTCTGGTTCACACTGGGAAGGAAGTAGTGTATTTTAAAAGTTGATAAAAATCTTTAATATGACTTCCTGTGAAAGTGAAATTCAACTTAAAGTCTAGGGGCCATATTCATAGACATTCTTAGCGCAGGCTTTCGGTGGATGATCAGCGAACTAACGTTTTTCGTATTCATAAACCAGTGTCAGCGATATGATATGTATGTATATATGTATGTATGTATGTATGTATGTATGTATGTATGTATGTATGTATTTATTTACACTGCAAGTGGGCAAGCACCCGGTGGCAGTGGTATATACAATAGTAACAATACACAATAAAATGATAACCAATACACAATGAAATTTACAATACACAATACAATTTTACAACACATATACAATTTCACACACAATACAATAATAATACACAATACAATTTAACACAATAATAATAAAACATAAAATAAAATACCTAATTTTACAATACAACCTACATAATTATCTATAGGTCCTACATAAGTTTCAATAGTCTTTCACTTTACTCTCATCTCATACCCTGTAGTGGCACTATGACGCATTTCACTGACACTTTAGCACACATTTCACTGACACTCTGTAACTCATTTCACTGACACTATAGAACACATTTCATTGACGCTATAAATTATCACTGATCGGAACTGTTCACTACACTGTAAAACCATAACTTCACTGACTCACCTCGCTTCACTGATACAACAGTTCAAATAAGTCAAATAATTACATCCTTATGCATACTTATAAACAGAACTACATTTAAACTAAACATTTCTAGTCTAAGGCCCTCTTACACGCTATTTTTAAATAATTTACAATTCAAACCAAGGAAGTAAACTCGTCAGCCTAGATAAATACATGTCACCTTAAAAAAAAATTAAATGTTGAATGTCACCTTAATTTTAATTTTCACTTTATATACAACTTTTTAAATTATTTCTTGAATCTCCTTAAGGAAGGACAGCCCTCAAAGACCGCTGCAGGTAGGTCATTCCAATCATTTATAGTTCTATTTAAAAATGAGAATTTACCTACATCCGTTTTCTGTTTCCTACATTTGATTTTAAAATCATGATCTTTCCTACCATAGTACGTTGGCTTCTCTAACCGAGCCGTTATGTCTACCCATGCTTTCTGACCTAGATGTGCTCTATACAATGATGTTATTCTAGTTTTCCTACGTCTGTTTTCCAAAGTTTCCCATTTAAGTTCTTTTATCGTATCGTTTCCATCTTCTCTTTTACCTTTAACAAATTTCGCTGCCCTATACTGGATTCTTTCTAAGGAATTTATCTGATATATTCTATAGGGATCCCAACATGTAGTTCCGTATTCCATTAACGGTCGCACTAACGTTAGATATGCTATTTCCCTCGATTTGGGGCTAGCCTTTCTCAAGATTCTCATAATAAAGTGAAGTGCCCTCTATGCTTTACCCATATGAATCCTGTTTAGCACGCTCGTAACCCGGGCTAGCGAAATGTCTATGAATAACACCCTTAAGTTTCAGATTTACGGCCTGTAAAAAAACACGCTGACGTAAGCAAAATTACCAACCAAATTCTAAATCCCATGAAATATCAATGCTTTCAGAATATATACTCATGTGTGCAAACGTCTCGATCAGCCATTACTTATGGATAAATTTGTGCTCTTACCACAGTCTAGTATATATTAGTCACGAAGCTCAATACTTACTAAATATGCATCTATAGATAGTTGCTAGCCACCAGAATCGCTACTATCGCCTCATCACAGACCCTTTCCCCAGCAGACGATAAAATGTATTGTACTTTCGATATCGTATTCTTTTGAAAAAATTAAAACCTTCTTTCCACTATTGAAATATGAAATACGTAAGGTTTATATATTATTTTCATAAAGTACGAGGGGTATCCAGGAAATAACGACCGTTCGCGCATACCCGCCGCGCAGCTGACTCCCCTTCCTTGTTTGAAGGTCAACTGGCTTCCTTAACATGTGTTCTCATAATGTTGTGAGTACTGGTTGCAACAAGCCGCCATTGTGCATTTTGTGTTACTTCAAAATGAACGACGTGATTGATAATCCCGCCGACTGTGAGGTGAGGAGTGTGATTCGATTTTTGAATGCCCGACATTTGAAACCTGCAGAAATTTACCGGCAATTGAAAGAAGTGTATGGTGATACTGTAATGAATGAAAGAAATGTGAGAAAATGGTGCGAAATGTTCAACAATGGGCGAACAAATGTCCACGATGAAACTCGACCCGGACGCCCATCACTCATCACAGAAGACTGAAGACTAAAGTGAACGACAGAATCTTGCAAGACAGGCGCACATCACTCGACGAATTGCATATTGCCTTTCCTGACATTTCTCGTTCTTTGCTTGGTGAAATTGTGTCGCAACATCTTGGCTACCACAAAATCTGTGCCCGCCCGCACACTGCTGCTTCAACTCGAGAATTGCTGGATCAATTCGGTTGGGAAATCTTTGATCATCCGCCCTATAGTCCAGACCTTGCTCCTAGCGATTTTCACCTTTTCACTAAGCTGAAAGACTTTCTGGGTGGTACGCGTTTTGGAAGTGATGAAGAGTTGAAGAAGACAGTGAACACCTGGCTTAATGAACTGGCGGCAGAGGAGTATAACACGGGAATTCTAAAGCTAGTGAACAGATACGACAAATGTTTAAATGTAGGTGGTGATTATGTAGAGAAGTAAAAGAAGCTTCAGTTATGTAACAGACTTTGTTTTTTCAAATAAATATATTTTTTTAATTATTACAACAAAACGGTCGTTATTTCCTGGATGCCCCTCGTATTATATTTTATAAACTCGCCTTTCTAGATCTTTTGGAAGAAGGATAACTCTGACCTCTTTTTCTTACAATATTTATACGAGTAGTACTACAAACGTCTCCTTGTCCCATATTATTATTATTCAAATTATTGTATTTTAGCCATTTACAGTTATTACTCGTATTATATGGTCACAAGTGTTGTAAAAAGGCTCTTTTGATGCTGGATGCGCAATGTTAGTTCTTCGACTTGGAAATAATCGAACGGAGGAATCTTTTTGCCTACAACTGTACAATTGTCAGACCGACAGTATGCATCAAGAGACAACAGAACTATAATACTTTGTTTCATAATGTCTGACAAGCTGCTGCAGAAGAGGAGAGAAGTATAATTGCTATTCAACCAATGGCAGAGGTCTGGTTCCACGCTTGACTTCAAGACAGGCAATACTGTTTGACCTCTTCTGATCAGCAATTATTTATTAGAGATGAACAACGAGCGAGCAAACGTTCC
Organism: Periplaneta americana; assembly: GCF_040183065.1. NCBI lineage: Eukaryota > Metazoa > Arthropoda > Insecta > Blattodea > Blattidae > Periplaneta > Periplaneta americana. The sequence goes on along the minus strand of NC_091121.1, from coordinate 181,781,354 downwards.
AAGACTTCGGGACTTCGGAAGTGATCAGTTCTCGAACGTAGTAGTAAGGTAGATTATTTTACGACGTTTTATCAACATCTCAGGTTATTTAGTGTCTGAATGAGATGAAGGTGATAATGCCGATGAAATGAGTCCGGGATTCAGCACCAAAAATTGACCAGCATTGAGGGAAAACCACGGAAAAAATCTGAACCAGGTAGCTTGCCCCGACCGGGAATCGAACCTGGGCCACCTGCTTTCGTGGCCAAACGCGCTAACCGTTACTCCGCAGGTGTGGACTTCTCGAACGTCAAGCAGCCTTCAATCGTTACAGTTGTTTGTACCAGACTGAACTTTTATCTGGTTTGGCAACTGTTATATATGTATAAACAATCAAGTAGCCTATTTGAATCGTCATCTCTACCTTTCAGTGTATAATAATCCGTTCCCAAATCTTTATTTAATTACTAGGCCCTTATTAAAAGACTAGAAAATTCTTTTTCGTATGTTTGAGATGAAGTATACAATCTCAAGTAAAACAAAATGTTTTATTTTAACACTATGTTTTATGTTTCTTAGAAATTAAAATTTGTTTTAGATTTTTTTTTATTTATATAACCATAGGTAATATTTGATAATAGAACCAGAACATTTTGATAACTATGATACTGTTTTTTTTTGTCTTTTTGTATCAATTAAACAACTCTAATGTTATTTATTTCAATGATGTATGTAATACAAAGTTACGAAATCTTTCCTCGCCGACCAAACGCTATTTCGAGAATGATGAGCGAGACTCCAAGGGCACGAAGTTACGAGACGAGACTCGAAAGACAAATGCAACGAACACAGCGAGCGAGAGCGACAGTAGTTTTGTTCATCCGTAGAAATTATACTTCTTTCTCTCTCTCTCTCTCTCTCTCTCTCTCTCTGCCGACAATATTTACGTCGCCTGTCAGATATTATGGAAAGAAGTATAGTGAATAGAGGTGATTGTATCAAGTATGATCTTCTGCATGTGTGGTTGTAAATGTTATCTGGTGTAATGGATCCGTCCTAGGATTGTAAATTATATCTGGTGTGTTTCTGTTAACGAAGTCCGTGATTAAAGAGTTGCGAATTTTTGGAAACTTCTCATTTCTCCATAGGTGGATACACCAAACAATTGAAACAATATTTTATTTCATTCCCCTGTGGAAAATTCTGTTAGCCTATTCCATCTATTGTATGTATGTAGCCTATTTATTCACACTGCAAATGGGTATATACCCGGTGGCAGTGGTAAGTAATTACTCAATAATGACAATTAATAATAAAACAACTAATAAAAAATAATAATTAAAGAATAATAATAATAATAATAATAACAAGGAGCATCCTAAATTAAATGAAGCATGGTCGCTTAAAATAACATTTAAAGTAAATCTAATTTGTATCTTAACCCTAAGTTCGAACTAAGACCCACGAGTGTGACAGGTTCATACCTGCAAAAGTACCTTTCGGCACTACACTTATTTCGCTGTCAACTCACTCACTGCACTGATTCTACCTGATTTCACTAACACTTCTAACCATTTCACTGTTCAAATACTTTGCACAGCCTCTTCACTGACACCAACACACTTCACTTACACAATAGACTTCACTGACACTACACACTTCACTAACACAACACACTTCCTCACTGATAGAACACTTCAAATAACAAGATATCAATTACACCCTTTAAGTATTGTGTATAATATACTACCGTCTATTAGTAAAGTCCTTAAGCCTATTTTTAAATACATTTTTGGTTATTGGTAAAGCCTTTAGTAAGTCTGCAGGTAAAGCATTCCAGTCCCTGATAATACGATTGAGAAAAGAAAGCTTTCCAGTGTCCGTCCTCTGTCTTCTTTCCCTCAATTTATATGAGTGGTCGTTCCTTGAAGAGTAATTTGGCGGCTGCAACCTATATTTTATTTCGCTCCAGGCAGGCTCACCTCTGTATGTTTTGAACATTGCTCATAATCGAATTCGCGTTCCCCGGTCCTTGAGTGTGTCCCATTTTAATGGTGAATTATTACGACAACACTTGAGAGCCCGTTTTCGAATCTTTTCCAGTGTCTTAATATGTTCTAATCTGTAAGGATCCCAACATGCAGCACCATATTCCATTACTGGACGAACTAGTGATTTATATGCAATCTCTTTGGATTTATCAGAGCCTTTCCTTAGTATCAGAGCCTTTCCTTGGAAAACATCGTATCGCTCTCAGGACCGTGATTAACGTTCCTTATCAATTATTGAATTTTTGGAGAGCAAAACTGTTATGAAATAAGTTGTCTGATATTTCTATTTTTCCTGGCATTGAGAGCACACTTCACTTACGCAATAGACTTCACTGACACTACAGACTTCACTGACACAACACACTTCCTCACTGATAGAACACTTCAAATAACAAGATATCAATTAGGCCTACACCCTTTAAGTAGTGTGTATAATATACTACCGTCTATTACTAAAGTCCTTAAGCCTATTTTTAAATACATTTTTGGTAAAGCATTCCAGTCCCTGATAGTACGATTGAGAAAAGAAAACTTTCCAGTGTCCGTCCTCTGTCTTCTATATCCCTCAGTTTATATGAGTGGTCGTTCCTTGAAGAGTAATTTGGCGGCTGCAACCTATTTTTTATTTCTCTCCAGGCAGGCTCACCTCTGTATGTTTTGAACATTGCACATAATCGAATTCGCGTTCTCCTGTCCGTGAGTGTGTCCCTTTTAATGGTGAATTATTACAACACTTGAGAGCCCGTTTTTGAATCTTTTCCACTGTCTTAATATGTTCTAATCTGTAAGGATCCCAACATGCAGCGCAATATTCCATTACTGGACGAACTAGTGATTTATATGCAATCTCTTTGGATTTATCAGAGCATTTCCTTAGAAAACATCGTATCGCTCTCAGGACCGTGATTAACGTTCCTTATCAATTATTGAATTTTTGGAGAGCGAAACTGTTATGAAATAAGTTGTCTGATATTTATATTTTTCCTGTCATTGAGAGCTTTCTTTATTACCATATCATCCGCTCTGAATGGAAGTTGTCCTTTTTAAATTGTTTTCGTAAGATTCCAATTACGGATGAGGAATTGTTCAAGTACTTTTTACAGATTTCTGCAGTATAAGGTTCAGGGGATGAAGTCTTATGAATGTACACAACTTTGTAGTAGAAAACAAGAAGAGAGGGGAGCGAGGGTGAAGGAGAGCTCAATGCTAGATAGCGACTTCACATAACAGATGAAAAAAGAAAGAAAAAACGACAACAAAAGTTTAGGAGGGAAAGTATTCTTAAATAATGAGGAAACTAGTGAAGAGGGGGAGCACGTGGACGAACAGGGAGAAAAGAATGGAAGAAGGAGAAAGAAACGAGGAAATATGAGGATGGCATCGAATTCTTTGAGCTAACGAGCATAATTATATTCTCTTCCTTTTTTATCTTTCTTTCCCTCTTCTCTCGTGAAGCGATTCCCTTCCCCCTAGGTGCGAATCCACAGTTCCATGTCTCCTCGGCGTCGTCGTCTTTTCCTTGTTGGATAGTGCATTAATTATATGGACTTAAATTGTCTATATACAAAATTACATAACTTGGTTTCCAAGGTTACAAGCGTTTGCTGAAGTTACCAAAGTAAATGAATAACGTACACCTGTAAGCTTGTGTCGTGTGAATTCACTTCGAGGTAAATTTTGGAAGATTAAACTTCTAAGATGTTAGTTACAAAAAAAAAATGACTGATGCTAATCATGTCTCGTATATGGTGTTGCTAAGAAACTGTGGTTTAAAAGAATTATTATACTTTGCAGTTCACTTATTCATGTCCAGTTATCTTGTGTGATTGAGTAGGTACTTGTTTTTCTTGTTGTTTGAGTCGAGTTTCGTGATTCAAATCCGAATAAAGACGATGATGAATTTTTAACGATTGTACTCAACTTTATCACGCATTCTTTCTTAAGATAAGTAAAGTTCTATTGCATATTTCGATACAGAAAATAAATGTTTCTTGAGATAAATGAATGCAGGCAAAAATTTACTCGCCATTTCTCGCACAAGTAATATTTAAGTTCCTAATGATAATCATAACTACCTTTATACAACCACTAGTAAGAATTTGTTCTTACAAATGCCTCCTATTCAGTTAAATGAATTCTTGACGCGGACAAAATACCACAGTTCACACAGGTCTTCGTTCACCTCGTGCAGAATCATAGAAAAATAATAGTGTGTGTATTTTGACAGGTGTAGAATTAAAATCAACATGGCTTCAAAATTCCTTAACAGATGTTTCCTTAACCTCTTCCCTTACTATATATTTGACCAGTTTTGTGAAAAAAATGTGTCATATTTTTTTATTTTTATTTTCGTAAAGAGGTGATTTAATATTGCAGAATCGCTGTACATCACTAATTTTCTTACATACCTAAAAATAACTATGAAATAGACATACATTCATACCTGAATTATTATCCAGAGTTATCTCGTGCACCTTGATTCCAGCTCTGGTAGTTGTCCCACTTTGATTTTCTCCTGAACTATTTACCAACTTATGTTTTTTATGAATTAATTTATGACGTACAATACCAGTGCTGTTATCAAGGCGTTAAATGTTGCTTGTCGTGTGATAGACTCGAAAGCAGGGTATTACGCACAGTGGCACATTGCATTCCGGACAGTAGTATCTGCTCTCCTATATGAGAGCGTTTTGGGAAGAATGGTGTAGCAGACATTGAATATTTGTACCAGCACATCTGTTCTTCAGGTTTGTGAATAATTTCTGCAGTATCACTATGCGCAGAAGTACACGTATTTCAGTCTGTAGTAGGCCGCCTCAAATTATTTTCAGCCTTCTGTGAACACTTATTAGCATGCCGAATCGTCTCCTTGAATATAATGTTGATGAGGTCATTATTAAAGAGTAGTTATAAATGATTGAGAATTATCGTTATCAGAAACAATGTTAAAATTTCAGGGAATGGGAACCCCGAAGGTGCAGAAGAAATGGTGCCCGATGTCTTCTATTCAAACCACTGTCGAAAAGACGCGACATCAACTGATCTGAATTTGTTTGTTGGTCTATAACTTCGTCTTCTGATACCGATGTTTCATTTCCTAATCTTCTACAGGAATATATTCCAGATCAAAAGTTTAGGAATCACTAACTTGATCCATCTTTACACAAAACAGCACAAAAAAACACTAAACACAAACAGAAACCACCAAAACTAACTAGCATCTACTCACTACTGTGTGTGAATGCTATATGAGCATAGAATTCCACTCGCAAGGAAGAAGTACAAAAAACACCACCAGATATAGCAATATCAGTAACTTCTGTAGCCATCTAGTGAGGAAAAGGTTAATGAAAGAATGGATATAATCCTTAGCAGCGAAAATGGGACTCAAACGAGTTAACTGGGTTAATGAATTTTGACACAAGTTAGCAACCCGAGTTAACTCGGGTTAATCAGGGAAGTGGTTAATATAGCATTTGAATGCTTTAGGCTGCCTACAGAGAAGGATAGTATCCTTTGCCTTCTTCTTTATCACATCCTTACACTCATACTCACATTTTATTAATTTATTTTTCTCTGTCGTTAGAGAGCACGTATTGTCATGTCGAGAGATGCTAACCCTATGTACGATCCATCCTTCCATTAATATCCTCCTGAAGATGAAGCACACACTCGTACAAATACACCTTTACAATTTATGAAGGTCATAGATACATTCTTCACACTTGAATTCATGTTTAATTTACGTCGTTTCCGTGAGTGGCGCCATGATAGCACTCCTTCAAGATGGTTGCTGTACTTGACATTCGTCAGAAGCAACGTGCTGTTATCGAGTTCCTGTGCTATGAGAACGAGACAATGGGAAAATATTCGCAAGAGGTTGAAAAAGGTGTATGGAAATGCAGCAGTCGATCGCAGTATGGTTAGTCGGTGGGCAAGCAGATTATCTGGTGAAAGAGGGCACGCCAATATTCGGAATACTCCTCGCAGCGGTAGACTCTGCACTGAACGAAGTCCATAATGTGCAGCGCTTTAACAACATGGTTGTGGCTGTCAAACGAGTAACAATGAAAGAATTGTCACTCCAAGTTGGATAGGAGAAGCAAGTGTGCGCAGAATATTGAAAGAGTCGGGGTTAAAAAAGGTTTGTGCCGGGTGGGTTCCGAGGATGTTCACAGAAGCCCACAAAGAAACCCAAAAAACAGTGTGCAGCGAACTTTTGCACCAGTATGAGAATGGTGGAGATGACTTTCTTGCAAGAATTGTGACAGGAGATGAAAAGACCACAGACCAGATCAGAAAACTTGGATGGACAAACTGAAACATCCGCCTTACAGTCCTGATCTGGGACCATGCGATTACCATCTCTTTGGTAAACTGAAGGAATCCCTTCACGAAACGAGGTTTGAAGATGACGACTTCCTCATGCACGCTGCTGAAGAGTGGCTTAGACGTGTTGGTCCAGACTTCTATCGTGCAGGTATACAGGCCGTCGTTTCAAGGTAGCGTAACACAGTTGAAAGGGATGGGGATTATGTGGAAAAGTGATATTTTGTTCCTAAAGGATGTATATGGGTCATTTGCAGAATTTCTATAACAAATGATGTCCATCAATTCTTACCCATCCCATTATTGCATTTATAACGATAGAATAATTTCAAGGGAAAAATTGTTCCGGGGCCGGGTATCGATCCCGGGACCTCTGGTTGAACGTACCAGCGCTCTGCCAACTGAGCTACCCGGGAACTCCACCCGACACCGTCTCAACTTTTCCCTTTATATCCACACAACTCGCGTGGGCTGACGAAACGCCAGAGACCCACATCGAGTGCACACAATCTCTGTGTGACTTGGAATTGTGGTTTTTCTGTTAATGTACACAGTGACGTATATATTATGCAAATCTAGCCTGTAAATTTTTCCCTTCAAGTTATTCAAATCTGCTTTACAGGGAGCTTTACCTGAAAGACTAGATTTGTATAACGATAGAGTTATAAATTCCTAACAGTGAGTAGTTTCAGTACTAATGTAGTAAACGTCACAAGAATTATTTCCTTCATGTGAAATATTTCACGAGAATAAAATAAAATTCTCATAGTGACAGCTAAAATGCCATGTCCATACTAGTTCAGTTTTTTAAAATGGAGCATGATTATGTCCAGATAAATGTTTTATTTAATAATGTAATTGATAAAAAAAATTAAAGAAACATTTGATATTACCAAAACTTCTTCATTTATGTCGGAGTTTATATTTCCTTAAATATGATTACATAATTTGTCTAAGCCAGTAAGCCAGTCAGGTCTGTTGCCCCATTCTGTTCCTATGGATACACAGTTGAAAAATAAATCCCACAGATGTCAGCACAAGCCAAGATGACGCACAAAGACCCATTTTGATTGTACTGCTATGTTCACCCATTTTGATTTGGCGAGCTTGTGTCATATTCTTGCTTTATGTTTTAGTCTAAGCGTGCATTGTTACTCTGTCAGATCTGTTTGTGTTGTGTTTTCCACAAATAACAACATATAAAGTGAAGATGAAGAGGACATAATAGTACACGTGTCCAGTAGTTAAGTTAAGTTTTTTGAAGATTTTTAAGCAAAAAAATTTTAGGATAGCACATGCTTATGTTTGCTTTGTCATGTCTGTTACCTTCAGATCTGTTACTCCATGTCATGTCTGTTACATCATTCAAAATAGTGCTGTAAAGCAAGGTGAGTGTACAGTGGTTGATTACACAACATATTCCAATCTTATGAATCCATGCTGGTTGAATTTAATGTACCATCTCTCAGTAGTCGCAGGATAAGAGCACAACAAATGTATTTGTTTAAAACCATAAATGGCGTAATAGACAACCCTGATCTTCTACAGCTAATTAGTTTCAATATTGGTAAATCAAATTTGAGAAAGCGATCTCTCTTTTATTTACAGACAACAAAAACACTATCTCATAAAATGTCTCCACTTTTATTAATGCTTCGAACTTATCATCTAACAAATAAACAGGATTTATATTTTTCGTTATCGTACAATATGTACAAGAAAAAGTTATGTAAAGCATTACTTGAAACACATGTTCTGTGTTGGTGAGTTTTTTGAATAAATGAATTGAGCCTATTGGCTTGCTGTGTAGTGCTGTATATTGAATTTATTAATATGGTGTTGTATTTATTCTGCAATTTGCCAATTATAGCTACGCCTGCATTTTGCATTTTTGGCTGTGATGTCTGTACTTGGCTCTTTTTGATTTGTTTTAGTTTGGTGTTTTTCATTTATATCTGTATCTGTCTTTTTTATTTAGGTGGTATCTGTTTTTTTCTTCTCTTTTCCATTTTTAATTTGTAATTACACTTGTATCTGTTTTACCTCTTTTTTCGTGTTGTAGGCAATATGTTTTTTTATCTGTACTGTCTATTGTAATTGGGGCTTTGCCCTGTTATGGACATAAATAGATAAATAAATAAATCTTCGTAATATGAATTACTATGGCAGAGACATTGCACTATATTAATACATGCAGAATATGCACTAAATAGTACTTTAATTTTGACGTTCTCAATCGTCCATTTGTTATACAAATTTTGCAAATGACCCATCTATATTCTGTGAAAATAGCAAAGCTGTAGGATACAAATGTAATTTTTAAATGTTGTGCATTACTTTCGGGGTGACCCTCGTACATACTTAGTCTCCTCGGAATTCCAGAAATTTAAATATTTTCTATTTTCATATAGGAAATCGAATTCGCGTCTAGCGAAATGGTAAATGAAGGCTCTATGCTTGTTCACACAGCATGCGCCCAATTACTAGTCAAAACAAAGTTCCGAGAAGTAGATAAACTATCTCTCATTTTAATGTAATTGAAACACCCCTTGCCTCGCTCACTCTTCAGGATTCAAATATCTGGCTCAAAACTTTGTTTCTGTAACTGCTACACTTGAATAATTAAAAAGAAGAGAATTTTAAGTCTAACTTTTAAACTTGCTAGCTCGTGTACGATTCCCCTATTCATGATGAAGTTTGAAAAGACAGGTGACCTTTCCAATCCTTTCCCCCTCCGTCCCGCCTTTTGACATGACTACCTCTCATGATTAGTCTCGTTTACAAACAACTCCAGAGAGAGAGAAATTGAGGCGTTCCAGCCGTCGAGTTTCTCTTTTCAATTCAACACTTGAATTAGAGAGATCATGGTTCAAAGCCAGCCATCCAGTCAGTGAACCTTCTGCACAAACTTTATTTTTGCATCCAATTTTCATCCCTCTTTTTTCTTTCTTTCTCTATCCTTCTTTCCTTCCCTCTCTGTCTCTCTTTCATACGTTCCTTTCTTCTTTCTTTATCCTTATTTAAGTTTCTTTAGATCTGGACTAGTGTAAGGATAACAAGAGTGAGAGGCTGATTTTATATTTGAGGATTTCTCTCTTTCTGACTGCCTTTCCGCCTCCCCCCCCTTTGCGTGTATGGTGTGTGTGTGTGTATCTGTGTCTGTGTACGTGAGCGGCCATTTCAGCAAATGTGACGTCATCACTGTGTTTATAGACACTTCAGGAATCTCATCAGTACCTTTTACTCCCTACACCTCCTCTTGCCTTCCCTTCCTCCCTCTTCATCTCCTGTTTCTATCGTGCCACTTCTCCATCCTCACTTCTCTGTAGCTGCCTCGTTAGGAGATGTATTTTCTCTTTTCCTTCTTAATACATTTTCCAATTCTGTGATACTTAAATAAACTGAATAGCCTATAATTAGCAAGAAAGGTATAGTATTTTCGGGCACATTCCAACTTACGAACTTATTTTGTTTTAGAGAACGTTTTCTTTTCTAGTTTTAATTGATTTTGGTACGGTTTCCTTCTTTTTTTTTCTTAATATACGATATTAAATCAATACTTCTTAGTCTCGAAAAATCGAAGGAGAATTGGGAGGAAAATTTAAAAGGTACGCAAAACGCGTCCTTGCAAGGGGTTGGGGGCTGTACAAAACTAAATATGTGAGCTCCAAGCCTGTTGGCCACTAGTCTCACTCCGGGTTACGCTGCTCCCCTGAAGGAGCTCTAGAAAATTTTGAAGGGGAAGCCGAAATTGGACGTAACCTCTTAGGTACCACATACGCGAGGGGGGGGCTGAGATTGATCAATTGATCACGGAACGGGGCGAGGAGGAGATGGCTGGTGTTTGCCGTTAGGATGGCAAGACGCCGTCATCTGTTGTTCGATGACAAAGCATGTGAAGGCCGTCGGAATAAGGGTCGTGAAATCTAATCTGCAATTTGGGAGGTCCCTGTCCTTTCAATTTGCGACTTATTGAGTGACCTCGTATATTTAATAGACTATTTATATTATCGGAACTAGGGCATACATCGTTTATAATAAAGGTGGAATATATATGGGGAAGGGCATATAGGTCCGTGGCCCATTTCTTATAGGGCTCATCCCGACATTTGTCTTACGCCTGAGGAAAAGCACGGAATACCTTAGGCGAGATGAGTTGTCTCGTGTATAAGAGACTAGCCAATTTGGCTATTATGTAGGAGGTGATTGTTGTCATGAGCCTTGTTGAATCGTCTCAATTTTGAGACAAGCCATTTGGCTATTCTTAGTCTCTTGGCATTATTTCTTTATATATTGAGTTTTCTCCATTTAATTTTGTTTGTTAGCTTCACTGATTTATTTTGTGCTTATTTATGTTAAGCATGTTTCTTTGCTTTTGGTCTACTTAGAAGTTTTAATGTTATAAGGTAGATGTCCGTGATATGGCCATGCTAAGATTTGAGATTTTTCTAGCCGCCATTTTTACAAAAAAATGTAAACCACTTTTTTCTTCGCTAATATGTTTTCGCGGGATATCAGCCGAGTTAAAATTTTGGAATGTTCGAAGCTTTCAACTGCTATCTCTGCAGCTTTCTGCAGGGAACTTGCCTGAAGATGCCTGCAGAGATAGCAGTTGAAAGCTTCGAACATTCCAAAATTTTAACTCGGCTGATATTCCGCGAAAACATATTAGCGAACCAACGCCGAGAAAGCCTCATATCATTCACTTTTTTCTTACTCGTTCTCAGTCTAATGGACTTTCCCCATAAAAATAGCTTTAATTGTCCAAAAAGTCCCAAATTCCAAAAATATACCTATTGGCCATATCTTGAACATGTGCACATGATATGGCCACCCTTGTTCCATGTTCTACAAATCGTGATTGTTTTCAGTTTGATAGCGCAGTTGTGCTAAAATTAAATAATTCTGGTGTAAAATGAATGAACATGACCTTTCATAATTTTTTTTATAATTCAAAAGTGTAGTCAAAACAGATTTTTCCATAAAAAAAGTACGTTGTTTTTTTTTTAAATACAAAATTTTTGCGTAATCCCAGCTATAAGGCATGTAAATTTTTCAGGTGAAAAAATAAAAGTGAAATGAACTTGATATGGCCATTGTGCATTTGATATGGCCATATCAGGAGCAGGTAAGCTTTCACGAAAATCGTTTGATTATGAACAACTCGTAAAAGATACGCCATCAACGACAACACCAATCAACAGAATATTAAAAAGTGAATGGAGTACGATAGTTTTCATGAAACAAGTCTTTGAAAAACATGCATAAAACAAAGG
>NC_091121.1:180729719-180867219 GCF_040183065.1 Periplaneta americana | reverse complement strand
GATAGATGGATAGATAGATAGATGGATGGATGGATAGATAGATGGATGGATGGATAGATAAATAGATGGATGGATGGATAGATAGATGGATGGATGGATGGATAGATCGATGGATGGATGGATGGATGGATAGATAGATAGATGGATGGATGGATAGATAGATAGATAGATAGATAGATAGATAGATAGATAGATAGATAGATAGATAGATAGATAGATAGATAGATAGATAGATAGATAGATAGATAGATAGATAGATAGATAGATAGATAGATAGATAGATAGATAGATAGATAGATAGATAGATAGATAGATAGATAAGTTAATTAGTTAATAAATAAATAAACTAACAAACAAATTTTATTTTATTTCATTTTACTTATCTATTATGCATTAGTCTCATTGAGAGAAAGGAATCAAAGAATTTCAACGTGTGTATTTTCTACCTTGTCATGCCCTTATTTTCCTTGTCTTCCTCTTGTCCGCCTTGTCTTCACTTCGTTCTCTTCATCTTCTTCATCTTCCCTTTGCTTTCTTTGTCTTCCCTTTCTTGTGTTCACTCTGTTCTGCTTTCATTCCGCTCATTCTTCTTGTACCCCCTTGTTCTGTTTGTGGACATTGGTCGTACCCGCACTCAATTAGTTCTACGTAAAAAATTGCAGCATAATACATCAATGCGTCTGTCGATTTTTTATTCAATGTTACCAACTCAGCAAGAGATAATCAGTGATGATGGACAGTAATAAAATTGGATAGTCGACCATCGTAGAGAACATAGAGTACAACCTTTACATAGCAAAGTTCATACACGATGCTCTGAGGTTTGAACCCCTGCTCCCGCTAGATGCAAGCCCTCGGCTAACTGAGTTATGCCGGGATCATATTACTGTATGTAGAAGAAAAGTAGCCTACAATATACCCGTGTTTTAGAAAATATTGGAAATTCCCCAGGGTTTATAAACGTAGGTAGAGATAACTGGTGAACCTTTCATATGTAATACAAACAAGCCTGGAAAATACGTTTTTGATGATTCGGGATTCATATGAAAATAGACTGAATCTTCGCCTTTGATGTAGGCATATAATAAATATGTGAATGCAGCAGTATAGAGGTTCATATAATTGCGTATAATCTAGCGATCCGTAAGTATAGAGTGAAAGGTATTCTGCAGAGATAACGTTTTTGATGACGGCAGTGCTATCCTCTATGTAGGATTTGATTTTGCTTTTACATTGACTGACAGTCCTCCAGCTTATAGCCTTCATATCTGTCTCTATGAGGAAGCGAGCGGTGATATAATACCGATGTGTACCCGAGTTCTATGTCCTGTAATCCTTACTGACAGGCATTCTGTTTATATTGATGTTGAGAGTGGGGTATCTCGGTACGTAATTGAGTTCATTTTAAGGAACTATATTTTATTTATAGACAGAACTTTTATATATTTTTCAGTTTTACGTATTTTTATTTCAAACTACAAATCGAACGTTTTACACAAAAATCACATGTCTACTAAATGAGATTTTCAACATCATCATAATCGTCATTGTCGTCATTATCAACTTCATCTTCATTAGATTGTAAACCAGGTGGTCAATGTCTGCACAACAAAATAGAAGAATTCATTAGATACAAGTTTTGAAAGTCATCCTGGCATTCTATTTCCTTCGCGTCGATAATTGGAAATTTGTTGATTGATTCTGTATCATGCATTCCAAGCATATGTTGTATAGAAAACTCGCAATTTCCGATTCTATTTTGAATAGATGTAATTTATAATTCTTTTTAATTCTTTTATTTTTGATATTAAAATATATCGTTTTAATTTCCTGAAAAAATTCATCTTTATACTATTTAAGAACACACACATTTGCTTTCCTAAAATAATTCACCTTTATACTATTTAAGAACATACACATTTACTTTCCTAAAAAGTTCACCTCTATAGTATTTAAGAACATACACATTTGCTTTCCTAAAAAGTTCACCTTTATACTATTTAAGAACATACACATTTGCTTTCCTAAATTAATTCACCTTTATACTATTTAAGAACATACACATTTGCTTTCCTAAAAAGTTCACCTTTATACTATTTAAGAACATACACATTTACTTTCCTAAAAAGTTCACCTTTATACTATTTAAGAGCATACACATTTGCTTTCCTAAAAAGTTCACCTTTATACTATTTAAGAACATACATATTTTTTTTTTCCTAAAAATACCTATATACTATTTAAGAACTTACACATTTGGTTTCCTAAAATGTTCACCTTTATACTATTTAAGAACATACACATTTGCTTTCCTAAAAAGTTCACCTTTATAGTACTTAAGAACATACAAATTTACTTTCCTAAAAAGTTCACCTTTATACTATTTACGAACATATACATTTGCTTTCCTAAAATGTTCACCTTTATACTATTTAAGAACATACACATTTGCTTTCCTAAAAAGTTCACCTATATACTATTTAAGAACATACAAATTTGCTTTCCTAAAAAGTTCACCTATATACTATTTAAGAACATACACATTTGGTTTCCTAAAATGTTCACCTTTATACTATTTAAGAACATACACATTTGCTTTCCTAAAATGTTCACCTTTATACTATTTAAGAACATACACATTTTCTTTCCTAAGAAGTTCACCTTTATAGTACTTAAGAACATACACATTTGCTTTCCTAAAAAGTTCACCTTTATACTATTTAAGAACATACACATTTGCTTTCCTAAAATGTTCACCTTTATACTATTTAAGAACATACACATTTGATTTCCTAAAAAGTTTACCTTTATAGTAATTAAGAACATACACATTTGCTTTCCTAAAAAATTTCACCTTTATACTATTTAAGAACATACACATTTTCTGTCCTAAAAAGTTCACCTTTATAGTATTTAAGAACATACACATTTGCTTTCCTAAAAAGTTCACCTTTATACTATTTAAGAACATACACATTTGCTTTCCTAAAAAGTTCACCTTTATACTATTTAAGAACATACATATTTGCTTTCCTAAAAAGTTCACGTTTATACTATTTAAGAACATACACATTTGCTTTCCTAAAAAAAGTTCACCTTTATTCTATTTAAGAACATACACATTTGCTTTCCTAAAAAGTTCACCTTTATACTATTTAAGAACATACACATTTGCTTTCCTAAAAAGTTCACCTTTATACTATTTACGAACATACACATTTTTTCTTTCCTAAAAAGTTCACCTTTATACTATTTAAGAACATACACATTTGCTTTCCTAAAAAGTTCACCTTTATACTATTTAAGAACATACACATTTACTTTCCTAAAAAGTTCACCTTTATAGTATTTAAGAACATACACATTTGCTTTCCTAAAAAGTTCACCTTTATACTATTTAAGAACATACACATTTGCTTTCCTAAAATAATTCACCTTTATACTATTTAAGAACATACACATTTGCTTTCCTAAAAAGTTCACCTTTATACTATTTAAGAACATACACATTTACTTTCCTAAAAAGTTCACCTTTATACTATTTAAGAGCATACACATTTGCTTTCCTAAAAAGTTCACCTTTATACTATTTAAGAACATACATATTTTTTTTTTCCTAAAAATACCTATATACTATTTAAGAACTTACACATTTGGTTTCCTAAAATGTTCACCTTTATACTATTTAAGAACATACACATTTGCTTTCCTAAAAAGTTCACCTTTATAGTACTTAAGAACATACACATTTACTTTCCTAAAAAGTTCACCTTTATACTATTTACGAACATATACATTTGCTTTCCTAAAATGTTCACCTTTATACTATTTAAGAAAATACACATTTGCTTTCCTAAAAAGTTCACCTATATACTATTTAAGAACATACAAATTTGCTTTCCTAAAAAGTTCACCTATATACTATTTAAGAACATACACATTTGGTTTCCTAAAATGTTCACCTTTATACTATTTAAGAACATACACATTTGCTTTCCTAAAATGTTCACCTTTATACTATTTAAGAACATACACATTTTCTTTCCTAAGAAGTTCACCTTTATAGTACTTAAGAACATACACATTTGCTTTCCTAAAAAGTTCACCTTTATACTATTTAAGAACATACACATTTGCTTTCCTAAAATGTTCACCTTTATACTATTTAAGAACATACACATTTGATTTCCTAAAAAGTTTACCTTTATAGTAATTAAGAACATACACATTTGCTTTCCTAAAAAATTTCACCTTTATACTATTTAAGAACATACACATTTTCTGTCCTAAAAAGTTCACCTTTATAGTATTTAAGAACATACACATTTGCTTTCCTAAAAAGTTCACCTTTATACTATTTAAGAACATACACATTTGCTTTCCTAAAAAGTTCACCTTTATACTATTTAAGAACATACATATTTGCTTTCCTAAAAAGTTCACGTTTATACTATTTAAGAACATACACATTTGCTTTCCTAAAAAAAGTTCACCTTTATTCTATTTAAGAACATACACATTTGCTTTCCTAAAAAGTTCACCTTTATACTATTTAAGAACATACACATTTGCTTTCCTAAAAAGTTCACCTTTATACTATTTACTAACATACACATTTTTTCTTTCCTAAAAAGTTCACCTTTATACTATTTAAGAACATACACATTTGCTTTCCTAAAAAGTTCACCTTTATACTATTTAAGAACATACACATTTGCTTTCCTAAAAAAAGTTCACCTTTATTCTATTTAAGAACATACACATTTGCTTTCCTAAAAAAAGTTCACCTTTATACTATTTAAGAACATACACATTTGCTTTCCTAAAAAAGTTCACGTTTATACTATTTAAGAACATACACATTTGCTTTCCTAAAAAATTTCACCTTTATACTATTTAAGAACATACACATTTGCTGTCCTAAAAAGTTCACCTTTATAGTATTTAAGAACATACACATTTGCTTTTCTAAAATGTTCACCTTTATACTATTTAAGAACATACACATTTGCTTTCCTAAGAAGTTCACCTTTATAGTACTTAAGAACATACACATTTGCTTTCCTAAAAAAAGTTCACCTTTATTCTATTTAAGAACATACACATTTGCTTTCCTAAAAAAAGTTCACCTTTATACTATTTAAGAACATACACATTTGCTTTCCTAAAAAAGTTCACGTTTATACTATTTAAGAACATACACATTTGCTTTCCTAAAAAATTTCACCTTTATACTATTTAAGAACATACACATTTGCTGTCCTAAAAAGTTCACCTTTATAGTATTTAAGAACATACACATTTGCTTTCCTAAAATGTTCACCTTTATACTATTTAAGAACATACACATTTGCTTTCCTAAGAAGTTCACCTTTATAGTACTTAAGAACATACACATTTGCTTTCCTAAAAAGTTCACCTTTATACTATTTAAGAACATACACATTTGCTTTCCTAAAAAGTTCACCTTTATTCTATTTAAGAACATACACATTTGCTTTCCTAAAAAAAGTTCACCTTTATACTATTTAAGAACATACACATTTGCTTTCCTAAAAAAGTTCACGTTTATACTATTTAAGAATATACACATTTGCTTTCCTAAAAAAGTTCACGTTTATACTATTTAAGAACATACACATTTGCTTTCCTAAAAAAGTTCACGTTTATACTATTTAAGAACATACACATTTGCTTTCCTAAAAAGTTCACCTTTATAGTATTTAAGAACATACAGATTTGCTTTCCTAAAAAGTTCACCTTTATAGTATTTAAGAACATACACATTTGCTTTCCTAAAAAGTTCACCTTTATACTATTTAAGAACATACACATTTGCTTTCCTAAGAAGTTCACCTTTATAGTACTTAAGAACATACACATTTGCTTTCCTAAAAAGTTCACCTTTATACTATTTAAGAACATACACATTTGCTTTCCTAAAATAATTCACCTTTATACTATTTAAGAACATACACATTTGCTTTCCTAAAATAATTCACCTTTATACTATTTAAGAACATACACATTTGCTTTCCTAAAATAATTCACCTTTATACTATTTAAGAACATACACATTTGCTTTCCTAAAATAATTCACCTTTATACTATTTAAGAACATACACATTTGCTTTCCTAAGAAGTTCACCTTTATTGTACTTAAGAACATACACATTTGCTGTCCTAAAAAGTTCACCTTTATACTATTTAAGAACATACACATTTGCTTTCCTAAAATAATTCACCTTTATACTATTTAAGAACATACACATTTGCTTTCCTAAAATAATTCACCTTTATACTATTTAAGAACATACACATTTGCTTTCCTAAAATAATTCACCTTTATACTATTTAAGAACATACACATTTGCTTTCCTAAAATAATTCACCTTTATACTATTTAAGAACATACACATTTGCTTTCCTAAGAAGTTCACCTTTATAGTACTTAAGAACATACACATTTGCTGTCCTAAAAAGTTCACCTTTATACTATTTAAGAACATACACATTTGCTTTCCTAAAATAATTCACCTTTATACTATTTAAGAACATACACATTTGCTTTCCTAAAAAGTTCACCTTTATACTATTTAAGAACATACACATTTGCTTTCCTAAAATAATTCACCTTTATACTATTTAAGAACATACACATTTGCTTTCCTAAATAATTCACCTTTATACTATTTAAGAACATACACATTTGCTTTCCTAAAATAATTCACCTTTATACTATTTAAGAACATACACATTTGCTTTCCTAAAATAATTCACCTTTATACTATTTAAGAACATACACATTTGCTTTCCTAAGAAGTTCACCTTTATAGTACTTAAGAACATACACATTTGCTGTCCTAAAAAGTTCACCTTTATACTATTTAAGAACATACACATTTGCTTTCCTAAAAAAGTTCACGTTTATACTATTTAAGAACATACACATTTGCTTTCCTAAAAAATTTCACCTTTATACTATTTAAGAACATACACATTTGCTGTCCTAAAAAGTTCACCTTTATAGTATTTAAGAACATACACATTTGCTTTCCTAAAATGTTCACCTTTATACTATTTAAGAACATACACATTTGCTTTCCTAAGAAGTTCACCTTTATAGTACTTAAGAACATACACATTTGCTTTCCTAAAACGTTCACCTTTATACTATTTAAGAACATACACATTTGCTTTCCTAAAAAGTTCACCTTTATTCTATTTAAGAACATACACATTTGCTTTCCTAAAAAAAGTTCACCTTTATACTATTTAAGAACATACACATTTGCTTTCCTAAAAAAGTTCACGTTTATACTATTTAAGAATATACACATTTGCTTTCCTAAAAAAGTTCACGTTTATACTATTTAAGAACATACACATTTGCTTTCCTAAAAAAGTTCACGTTTATACTATTTAAGAACATACACATTTGCTTTCCTAAAAAGTTCACCTTTATAGTATTTAAGAACATACACATTTGCTTTCCTAAAAAGTTCACCTTTATAGTATTTAAGAACATACACATTTGCTTTCCTAAAAAGTTCACCTTTATACTATTTAAGAACATACACATTTGCTTTCCTAAGAAGTTCACCTTTATAGTACTTAAGAACATACACATTTGCTTTCCTAAAAAGTTCACCTTTATACTATTTAAGAACATACACATTTGCTTTCCTAAAATAATTCACCTTTATACTATTTAAGAACATACACATTTGCTTTCCTAAAATAATTCACCTTTATACTATTTAAGAACATACACATTTGCTTTCCTAAAATAATTCACCTTTATACTATTTAAGAACATACACATTTGCTTTCCTAAGAAGTTCACCTTTATAGTACTTAAGAACATACACATTTGCTGTCCTAAAAAGTTCACCTTTATACTATTTAAGAACATACACATTTGCTTTCCTAAAATAATTCACCTTTATACTATTTAAGAACATACACATTTGCTGTCCTAAAATAATTCACCTTTATACTATTTAAGAACATACACATTTGCTTTCCTAAAATAATTCACCTTTATACTATTTAAGAACATACACATTTGCTTTCCTAAAATAATTCACCTTTATACTATTTAAGAACATACACATTTGCTTTCCTAAGAAGTTCACCTTTATAGTACTTAAGAACATACACATTTGCTGTCCTAAAAAGTTCACCTTTATACTATTTAAGAACATACACATTTGCTTTCCTAAAATAATTCACCTTTATACTATTTAAGAACATACACATTTGCTTTCCTAAAAAGTTCACCTTTATACTATTTAAGAACATACACATTTGCTTTCCTAAAATAATTCACCTTTATGCTATTTAAGAACATACACATTTGCTTTCCTAAAATAATTCACCTTTATGCTATTTAAGAACATACACATTTGCTTTCCTAAGAAGTTCACCTTTATAGTACTTAAGAACATACACATTTGCTTTCCTAAAAAGTTCACCTTTATACTATTTAAGAACATACACATTTGCTTTCCTAAAATAATTCACCTTTATAGTATTTAAGAACATACACATTTGCTTTCCTAAAAAGTTCACCTTTATACTATTTAAGAACATACACATTTGCTTTCCTAAAAAGTTCACCTTTATACTATTTAAGAACATACACATTTGCTTTCCTAAAAAGTTCATCTTTATACTATTTAAGAACATACACATTTGCTTTCCTAAAAAGTTCACCTTTATACTATTTAAGAACATACCCATTTGCAGATCTAAAACAACGTGTTTGCATAGATTGGTTCCTGGGGTCTTGTTATAGGACTCTATAGCAAATTAATAGGCCTTGTTATTACTGACAAGAATGAGGAACCCGTCCTACAGTAACTGAAATTTTACTGTAATTGGTTTCCCAACGAAAACATGGCATGCAGTATACTTCGATGACTCAGCGGTTCTTATGTTGAGGGTAACTACTAAGCCAAATTCCACTCACTTCCATTCATCCATCAGTTTGAGATGCTCAGTTGTGCAGTAATGCACTATCAATAGAGATGTAGACAGCGCTCTTGGTGAAAGACGCGACGCCATGCGTGAAATATGTGAACCAACTGGGCTGAAACAACTTCCACTTGATTATTATCTCCACCCTCAGTTGTAATCGCCTCTAACAAGTGAATGGGAAGTATAGACAAGTTTAAGGCCGCCAACTTGTGAGACCAACCCCTCCTTATTGTGCCCAAAGTGCCATCAAACTCTGCAGATAACACACAATTGCGCTCCCTAGTCGCAGACAGTGTCGCCAACGCTGCAAACTATGTAGAGTAAGCTTCTGCTGTGTATTGAACGAGACCCTGGGAATTATTCGAAATGATGAGCTCTATTGCCCTGCTGGAGCGTGTGGTAATGTCTCGGTTAAGGCGTTGCTCTACAAGCCGAGAGATCGCGGGTTCGATTCCCGATGTGGTCATGGATTTTGTTCATTGATCTGATTGTTCCGGCCACATTACAACCCTGGGGTTTACTCAGTAGTGATTGTGGGTTGGCTTTTCCATCGACAAATTATT
Organism: Periplaneta americana; assembly: GCF_040183065.1. Lineage (NCBI taxonomy): Eukaryota > Metazoa > Arthropoda > Insecta > Blattodea > Blattidae > Periplaneta > Periplaneta americana. Next base: position 180,857,674 of record NC_091121.1, on the reverse strand, counting down.
CTTGTAGATTCTTGAAAACTTTCTCATTATTTCAACCTTACTTACTTACTTACTTACTGACTTACTTACTGGCTTTTAAGGAACCCGGAGGTTCATTGCCGCCCACACTTAAGCCCGCCATTGTTCCCAATTTCAACCTACACAAGAAATTAAATTAAAATAGCACATTGCTTTATAGCATGCATAAACTATTTTATTAATATAAATATTCTTATTGAATTTGGTATTCCCAAGAAACTAGTTCGATTAATTAAAATGTGTCTTAGTGAAACATACAGCCGACTCCGTATAGGTCAGTTTCTATCTGATGCTTTTCCAATTCACTGCGGGCTAAAGCAGGGAGATGCACTATCAACTTTACTTTTTAACTTCGCTTTAGAATATGCCATTAGGAAAGTTCAGGATAACAGGCAGGGTTTGGAATTGAACGGGTTACATCAGCTTCTTGTCTATGCGGATGACGTGAATATGTTAGGAGAAAATACACAAACGATTAGGGAAAGCACGGAAATTTTACTTGAAGCAAGTAAAGCGATCTGTTTGGAAGTAAATCCCGAAAAGACGAAGTATATGATTATGTCTCGTGACCAGAATATTGTACGAAATGGAAGTATAAAAATTGGAGATTTATCCTTCGAAGAGGTGGAAAAATTCAAATATCTTGGAGCAACAGTAACAAATATAAATGACACTCGAGAGGAAATTAAAAGCAAAATAAATATGGGAAATGCCTGTTATGATTCGTTTGAGAAGATTTTGTCATCTAGTCTGCTGTCCAAAAATCTGAAAGTTAGAATTTATAAAAGAGTTATATTACCAGTTCTTCTGTATGGTTGTGAAACTTGGACTCTCACTCTGAGAGAGGAACATAGGTTAAGGGTGTTTGAGAATAAGATACTTAGGAAAATATTTGGGGCTAAGCGGGATGAAGTTACAGGAGAATGGCGAAAGTTACACAACGCAGAACTGCACGCATTGTATTCTTCACCTGACATAATTAGGAACATTAAATCCAGACGTTTGAGATGGGCAGGGCATGTAGCACGTATGGGCGAATCCAATAAATGCATATAGAGTGTTAGTTGGGAGACCGGAGGGAAAAAGACCTTTAGGGAGGCCGAGACGTAGATGGGAAGATAATATTAAAATGGATTTGAGGGAGGTGGGATATGATGATAGAGACTGGATTAATCTTGCACAGGATAGGGACCGATGGCGGGCTTATGTGAGGGCGGCAATGAACCTTCGGGTTCGTTAAAAGCCATTTGTAAGTAAGCAAGTAAGTTTTTAATAATCCTGTTTAAATTCTTACCTAAGCAGGCCGTCTGATATTATAATGCTTTATATAAATCTCAACTGAACAGTGAAGGCATTGAATTTAACCTTTATTCATAATAACAAAATAGTCTTGTTCCCATGTTTCTTGGAAATTGAAATGAAACCTGCAATTTATTCGCCATATTCCACCACTGTACATATCCCTGATTAGAAGGCTATGGTACCGAGTTCAAGCTCTGCTTGCTGTACGACACGCAGACAGGTAGAATATTTGTGGAGGGAGGAATGAAGGGGTGGTGCATACAGTGCCCGCTCGGGGACATGGTGCCCATCCCTGGGGTAGGGCAATTCAGTGCACAATTAGGCCACTTGTGTGGCTCATTATGTTTTCATATCTTGTAGTTTCTACCCACTATAGTTACTATAACAAAATTACTAGTCTACTACAGCTACGGCTGTTAAAATACTATCGCCACTAATACTATATACTAGTTGGAAAATAATTCATTAGTGGACTTCGTGGAATTGCCACGAGAATCGTGAGGTTTACTGCGCACGCGGTATAGACTGTTTGAGAAGGGGGCATACAAAGGATGGAGTATGCCTCTAATGTAAATACTGAGCAGTATACTGCGGTTACAATAAAACCTGTATCCTGCATTCAAGAAATATAATGAATGATCATTGAAGTAGGAAATGTCTAAACATGTAAATGCACAATTATTTTATAGTGAGATATATTAACTCTTAAAATTTATTGTAAGATACTCACATCGTCCTTGAATATGTGCATTGCAGTGAAGAGTTACGTACATTTTGAGCGACTGCAAAGTGACCTCCTCCGATGATCACTTAAGCAGTTTTTATTTTGGGAAAATGTACGTTCAACATCACACGATGTAATAGGTGCATATTTGAAGAACGAAAAGTCACTACTTTTCAATACACCAACTTCAGACGTCTTGTTGTGATGTGATGGTACATCATTTATAATACGAAGTTGTGAATAGGCAAAATTTTTAGCAATAATGTTTCTCAACTTACATTTCACTTTTTCTGAAATTAGTGAATTGTTATTTTGGATAACGGTTTGTGATACTTTAGCCACTATAGTAAGGGCTTCTGAGAGTTGTAGTTTAGACGATTCTAACAGGATGATGCTTTTGGACACGATTTTAAAATTAGACTCAATGAACAAAATATCTTCCAATAGCTGTTCAGAAGGCAATGATTTTACAGGTGCAACAGCGGAACTGTCTGTGCTATCCAATGCATAAATTACCTCCATTATTGTGTCGTAATGTTTTGCATAATAATTAACAGCATCCAATCACGTTCCCCAACGGGTCAAGACTGGCTGCGGGGGTAAGGGTATTCCAGGGACAATTATTTGGAACAGCAACACTCTCATTGTAGTATGTTTGATTGAATTCTTCTCTGTTATGAACAAATGTTAAGCTTTGACTATTCCAACCACAGTAATGCAAAAACAAGTGCTTGCATAGGTATCATTAGCTGTAGCTGCTCTATCTATTTGGACCGGTCACAACTCTTAACATGAACTGCTTATACTACGAGACCGGGCGGTCGCTCACCTCCTCTATACTACCGTACATCGGCAACCTGATTGCATGCTGCGTGTGGCAATTCAACGGTCTATTTATTAGGTTCTTCCACTTCCCAGTCACAAGCAACTTCGCTTCTTCTGAAGTATGTGTTATTTTGGAATACAATATTTGTGCCATCAGCCTGGGAGGCGCAATCGGTAGGCTGTTGCCTTCTGTGCCCGAGATTGCGAGTTCGATCCCGGCCTAAGTCGCTAGCATTTAATTGTACTTAAATGCAACACGCTTATGTCAGCAAATTTACTGGCATGTAAAAGAACTTCTGAGGGGCAAAATTCCGGTACATTGGCTGATATAACCTCGGCAGTTGCGAGCGTCGTTAAATAAAACATACCGGTAATTTAAATGTAACATGTGATCGAGCGTCAATTGTTCTCCTTTAGGAGACACTCCACGAAAAATTAGAAATTTTTTCCTAGTCTTTTTTTTCAGCCAGATTTTTAGAGCATGTTTACTTTGTAAAGGACTAACAAGATCTAAATTCTGAACTGCCAAATGTTTTTGGCTTTTTTTTTTCTATATTTTTTCTACAAATATTTTCGAAAGCAAGTTTTTAGTAGAAGATCTAAATTTTTAAGCGCCCCTTTTTTTTTACAAGACAGAGAGAAAAATTTCGACCGGCGTGGCTCAGTCGGTTAAGGCGCTTACCTGCCGTTCTGAAGTTGCGCTCGGGCGCGGGTTCGATCCTCGCTTGGGCTGATTAGCTGGTTGGGTTTTTTTCCGAGGTTTTCCCCAACCGTAATGTGAATGCCAGGTAATCTATGGCGAATCCTCGGTCTCATGTCGCTATCACCAATCTTATCGACGCTAAATAACCTAGTAATTGATAGAGCGTCGTTAAATAGGTCTAACCAACTTAAAAAAAAAGAAACATATCTATGCATTCATTTTATGATTTTTTAAATTTTGAATATGTTACTTTTTCTATAATTCATGAAAAAAAAAGATATTAATAAAATAAACTAGCAGAATTTCTTAAAAATAAATGAATAGAAACAGGCAGCAATTTCATAAAAAATATTTGCAGAAAAAATGTCGTGAAAATTAATATTTGATATAAAAAGTTGGTGTTGAATCAAGAAAAATAAACTTACGGAAAAATGGATTTGAAAGTAAAATGAATATTTATGTAACAATACGGGTTAAAATTTTCCTCCGCTGCATTCCTGTAGCAACTTCAGGGAGCCAACATTTGTACAAAAAGTTACTTACTAGATTTGTGATTAGAAATTTGTAGAAAATAATTCTTCGATGAAAAAATAATTTAAACAGCTCTTTAAACGTTAATTCAAAACCATTTTTAAACATATTAAGGATATGAAAATAAAGATTCTAAGGACTTCAAATAGCCAATATATATATATATATATATATATATTTTTTTTTTTTTTTGCAAAATTTTCATGATTTTCAGTGAAGTCTCCCCTTGATAACGGGAGGCATGACAATCTTGACTAGGCAACGTTCCACGCCTTTGATTCGCTGCAGCCTAAAAGCCTTTAAAGGTCATATGAAGGAAATATACAGTCGTGAATAGTGCTACAGTACTTTATACTGATACTGGTATTACTGCTGTTAATGTTAGGCCTTACTACTAGTACTACTATTGTCAGTGCAGTTCTGTAGGCTTTCAATGTCCGCTGTTCTTCGAAAGAGAACTGTAAACGAGAAAAAGCACAAAAGTTTTTCTTCCTCTCGAATTGTTCTCAGAAAACATCAGGGTTACGTGCTTTTTCAGAGCAGGTAGTGACCCCACGTGCGCGTCTAATAACTTGTTATTTAATCGTGAATTTATGCCTGTAGACTATACCGGTAACAATTAACACAGTTAATTAATATTGTCTTTAAGAATGAGTTTGATTTTCCTTCTGCTGCTAGCCAAATGAGTGCACAAATATAACTACTATTACTGCTGCTGCTGGTACCTTCTTTGCTGTTGAACTTCCGAGTGACTGTAGCTTAAAATATAGCTATCCAAAAAGACTCTGTTTCCCCCCCTCTCCTCGCTTACCTATGTACCAGTGGCGTAGCATGAAATTTTGAGCAGGGGAAGCTAACTCAAGTTGTCTTTCATGCAATATGAGAAAACGTATTACAAAAATTAGTCTTAAAATTAATAGTAGTCGACTTCAAGTCAGCAGTCGAAGATTGGTTGGAACCTCGTAAGTAACACCAATAAGGCATGACCTCAAACGATACGTAGTAAAATATGATTTCACGGTTTACACATATCTCTTAACAAAGCTAAAGTTTCTCTGTATATTTTATGTTACAATCATTAGCAAAATAAATAAATAAATAAATGAATAAATAAATGAATAAATGAATGAATGAATGAATAAATAATTAAATAAATAAACACGTATACGTATAACATTAGCTCACTCCCTGTCATACTTAGAGAAATCACAATATTAGTATCATTACGTAAGTATGCGTCTGTTTTTTGGTTGTGTCCTTCATTGACAGCAAGGGAGTCGGTCATTTGTTTTTTAAATCACACTTTTGTTAGTAAGTCAGTCTTGATAATACAATTGTCCTAAAAAAAATTCAAGTAAATTAGTGTCAGGAACTGTTATTTCGCTTTTTATTTACTATGTCAGCCACAATGCACACTAACACTTCAACTGAACACAACTGACGAAAAGGGATAACTCGGAAACTACTTATTTTAAATGTTAAAGCTAGCTTTTGCGAGCCTTGCGACTAGGGTAGTTTAGTTGGAAAGGGATGGAGAATCTGCGGGGTGGATTACACAGAAGAAACCAGTTTGCTTGGAAGCTGGTGTGTGCAGGCTTCTTGTTTACTGCTGCATCACAAATCATCCTGAGCTGCCGCATCACAATATTTAACGCGTAAATATAAATTCTATTAAAATTAATAAATAATTTTCTCCATAAACTACCGGTTTATTATGAAATTAATATTAACTGGGGAAGCTAAGCTTTTTAGCTTACATTGACGCTACGCCACTGCTATGTCCTGTGCTTCTACGACGTAACGGATATAATAATGAATAATAATAATAATAATAATAATAATAATAATAAAGGTAAAAAAAGGTAAAGGTATCCCCGTAACATGCCATGAAGGCACTTGGGGAGCATAGAAGTAGAGCCCCATGCTTTCCATGACCTCGGCACTAGAATGAGGTTGTGTGGTCGGCACCACGCTCTGACCGCCTTTAACCCCCGGGAAAGACCCGGTTCTCAATTTTATAGGAGGCTGAGTGAACCTCGGGGCCGTTCTGAAAGTTTGGCAACGAGAAAAAATCCTGTCACCACCTGGGATCGAACCCCGGACCTTCCAGTAATAATAATAATAATAATAATAATAATAATAATAATAATAGTAATAGTAATAATAATGATTTATTTATACTGGCAGAGTTAAGGCATAGGGCCTTCTCTTACACTCTACCAGATCACTAAGTATACAAGCAGTTAAAATTTAACAAAAAGTTAAAGAACAGAATACTAACGTATTACAAAAAAAAAAAATAATAATAGCATAATAAAATCGACACTAAACAATATGAAAATAATACCATAATAGGAAAAAAAAGAAAGTAAAATACATTGGAATATAGTGAAAGCAACTCATTTAGTACAAATGGTTAATATGGAAACCGTAAGGAAGAATATATCAAAATGGAATGTAATAAAATAGTAATAAAAAGAAAAGAAATACAAAAATTAAATAAAATTCACAATAAAAAGGCTATGACAATAAATTCATCGACTGATAAAGAGAACAAAAAGGGGTAAGGAAGGAAAAAGAAATATATAGCCTATATTTTTACAAAACTATGGCAGAGAAAAGGGCTTAGAACTGAAAGTAATCTAATTCAAAAAGTGCAATTTTAATTTATTTTTGAAACTAGACAATGTCCGACAGTCTCTGACATGTTGTGGTAGAGAGTTCCAGAAATGAGCTGCAGAGACCGTGAAAGATGAAGAGTAGAAGGATGTTTTGTGTTTAGGAATGGAGAGTGTGATATGGTGCTGTGAGCGAGTGTCTATTTTGTGATATGTAATATAGCTATTACTGCATATGAAGGGAATGCCCGTTGAAAAACATAGCGTTGATGGATATGAGCCGACCTCCCTGCCTGAGCCGGCGTACACGGCTCAGTGATCAGCACTTGCCTTTCTTTTTTACTCATGGTTCTAAGGATTATGAGTTTCTACTGGATACTCCTTAGTCACGTGGTCTACATGATACAGGACCAATATGAAAATAATAATACCTGAATTTGTGAAGAATATGTAATTTATTTATAAGCAAATGACAAGTTTATATCATCATCATCATCATCATCATCATCAGCACACTGTTATTACAGACTCAGTCAACACCAACTTCAGAGATTTCCTCAGTCACTTTCACTGTTTGGAATTAGTTCCGTTAGAAGACGATACGATGTGACACTTACGTTCTGTCCTAGATCACAATTATAGTATATGTGATCTAGGGTTCTATTATAACAGCGATAATGATTACGAATTATGAAAAACCATTTATACAGTGTAAATGTCCGATCATTAAAGAGTCCTCTGAAGTTAAGTATTTAGGCATAATTTTCGATAATCATTTAAAATGGAACCAACACATTAATTACCTTTGTAATAAATTACGTAAAATACTATATTATTTTGTTTTATTGAGGAATTACTTGTCAATAAGTTTATTACGTACAATATATTTAACTTCATTTCAATCGGTAATTATGTATGGAATTATAGGATGGGGTAGCTCATTTAAATCCAATTTTAATCCACTTTATTTATTACAGAAGAAAGTAATTAAGATATGTCTTCATAAACCTATTGATTTTCCATCTCAAAATTTGTTTATAGACTTTAATGTACTTAACGTAAGACAAATCTATTATATTGTATTAATAAAATTCATACATAAAAATCGAAATAATTCTGAATTGTATTTTCATAGTTATGAAACAAAAGGTATGAATTCTTTAAGATTGTTTGAACCAAAATGCAACACTGTTACAGTATTTAATCATAGTTGTAATTTAGGCCCAAGAATATTATAAGAAATTTATATTTAAATATCCTAAACTTCTCAGTTCTAATAGTTCTAGTATTAAATTTAAAAAGTTATGTATGGAGTTTATAAAAATTGAAAAATTGTAAATTTAAATTTATATACTATAATTGCAAATTGTATTGTATAATTATTAATTATAATTGTATTGTATAATTATTAATAATAATTGTATTGTATAATTATTAATTTCAATTTAGGAATCCGCCCCTGAGCACGAGTTGTACTCTTTCAGGGGCGAGCTAAAGTTTCTCTGTATATTTTATAATTTATGTTACAATTATTAACAAAATAATAAATAAATAAATAAATAAATAAATAAACAAATAAATTGAAACGGGAGTAACGCTGTATAAACTACTAGCTATAGAACACATAAACATAAACGCTGTTTATTTAAGAATGGGATCTCCTGCTTGGAAAGTCCGCTTTCCGTTCAGCAAGGGGTTGTAGGCTTTCTCAAAGCTCGACTGCGGTAGTTAAAATACAGCTATGGTTAACTTAATGTAGCTTCAGTTGGCAGTACTGATTTTGGGAGTCTTGTTTTCCCTGAGGAATTAAGTCGGAAAGGAAGGGGGAGGGGGTGAGAAGAGGACTTTGAGTTGGCTTTTGTTCAGTTACACATCACTGAAGTTGCAGATACTTTCTCAGTTAAGCCATAGATGTCGGTATTGTCTAGGGATATGGGAATGTGCACAGAGTTAACGTACTGTTCCTTCCTTCGTTTATACGAGGGGAGAGAAACAAATGTCAAACAAGAAGTATTGACTTTTTTTTAATCCTTTGATTCGACTAATTCGCGATGGAAGTTCTTCATGAAGTCCTCTTTCTTACTGAACCCGCAGGTTAATCTCCAGCTTATCTCTTTCGTTATTGTCATTAGAGGAGGCAATCAATCTTCAAAAGTTTTAAACTTTAGAGCCCACCTTTTGTAGATCTATGAAAAGGTATATACTGTACATTTTTGGTTAGTTTAATTCGATAAATTGTTGGATATTCTTTCTCTTCTGTCCAGTTCAAGTTCACAATTGTGTTCAGTTCCTCCAAAAATTAATAAATAAAAAGCTATAATCATTTCAGCTGTGCTAAAATTTATAATGCGTCGTGAAGCGTAATAATCTCGTTGAAAATTTACAACCGTTGTATTTTTGTGAATAACAAATCTTCAGCAATGCAGTCGTGTTTGAACAGAATTTAGTTAAATTTCAAGTATAGGTACTGAAACTAAAAATCAAAAATATTTGTAAATAAAACCGTAACCAATATTATTTTCATCTCCCTTGATAAAATTCACAGTGTAGTTACTATATTCTAATACAGGCATTATGGTAATAATTGTTTGATAGAATTCTATACTTAGTAAATCAGTTGCAATATAATTTATACATTTTTTTTCAAAACAGCTATTCGTATCTTTACTATTTATCTTTTACTTTAGTTTCCAACATTTATTTCAGTACGACGAATGGATTCCCAATTCTGCTTTCAAACAGTTTCGCCAACTTATATGCACTCGTGGGGTCCGAGCCCACCCAATAATTTGTCATGCTATTATTATACTTATAAGATTTATTTAACTTATACCTCAAATGTCTGAGCACACCCAGTGTTTCCAAAAGTTGGCGTCACTGCTTTCAATAGTGCCAAACATGTTCCGTTCTGTGGGACAGGCGTTGTCATAATGTAGTTCCAAAGTGAAACAAGTATTTTGCAACGCAGGTAGTTTTTCAAATGATGTTACTTTTTGCAAGAGTTCTATGCTTGGAACTGTTCCAAAATAACCGTTACGTTATTTTTTCCGCACCTCTAGATTGTTCCCGGTATTGACTTTGATGGACCAGTATTATCTGAAAGTTAGGTGTTTTTAGTTAGGATCTTATCTACAGCGTGCAAGAATCTCACCTTTGCTACTTCAGCATTCATGATATTTCCACAATTTGCTTTTTAAATTTGTTAACTTTATCCTCAGGATTTATCCTTCGAAGAGGTGGAAAAATTCAAATGTCTTGGAGCAACAGTAACAGATATAAATGACACTCGGGACGAAATTAAATGTAGAATAAATATGGGAAATGCGTGTTATTATTCGATTGAGAAGCTTTTGTCATCTAGTCTGCTGTCAAAAAATCTGAAAGTTAGAATTTATAAAACAGTTATATTACCGGTTGTTCTTTATAACCATAAAGAAACTTGGACTCTCACTTTCAGAGAGGAACAGAGATTAAGGGTGTTTGAGACTGAGGTTCTTAGGAAAATATTTGGGGCTAAGAGGGATGAAGTTACAGGAGAATGGAGAAAGTTACACAACGCAGAGCTGCACGCATTGTATTCATCACTCTGACATAATTAGGAGCATTAAATCCAGACGTTTGAGATGGGCAGGGCATGTAGCACGTATGGGCGAATCCAGAAATTCATATAGAGTGTAAGTTGGGAGGCCGGCGGGAAAAAGACCTTTAGGGAGACCGAGACGTAGATGGGAAGATAATATTAAAATGGATTTGAGGGAGGTGGGATATGTGGTAGAGACTGGATTAATCTTGCTCAGGATAGGGACCAATGGCGAGCTTATGTGAGGGCGGCAATGAACCTCCGGGTTCCTTAAAAGCCAGTAAGTAAGTAAGTAATATGCTCAGGATCTTAATGTTGTAGCAGAACTTTTCCTCTTACAAACAAAATATCAAGTGTAATAGGCATACTCCTTCTACAAATTTTTGTGTTGATGGAGTCTTTGCTTTTGAACGCTGGAACGTCGTCAACACTCAAATTTAACAGTATTGGCGAAATATGATAGCTTTGTCATACTCCCTGATTAGTTTTTGTTATCTTATCTACACTCCTCTTATCACCCAGACTTATTACAGATGAAGTATATGTAGGGCATATATAGCTACTCTGTACTGATCACATTAGATCTAGAGGAAATCCTATCTCTTGCAGAACATCCCATAGGAAAAGTTTTAATAATGTATACGAATGTAGTAAACGTATGAATATTAAACCCTTTCCGTTTTTGAATAAGTCATGATAATTAAAAGGTACCATCTACACAGGAACGTCCCTTACGGAAGCCAGTCTTTTATTCACGTTGGAGTGGTTGTACTATTATCTTACCTACAAGAAACTTAATGACGTCTAGTTTAGAACTTGCGTTCTATAAAAACTGACAACAGGGCATGTTATATAATTGAATCAACCAGTTATTTATGAACAAAATTGTAAAAATTAGAATAAAATAATAGTACATTATGCAACGAGCCTATAATTGTAGTAATTAAGACGCGAGTATGTTTATGAAACGAGCGCAAGCGAGTTTCATAATTTTCATACGAGCGTCTTAATTACCATTATAGGCAAGTTTCATACGACTTTTTATTCTCAACCATACTTATAACTTGAAATTATTCATAAGTATTCATGTTATTCTTATATGACTGGGGAGCGGAACTGACCTTGTGCAATATCTCGTAAATTGTGAGATGTGCGCAGACGCGAAAGTATTGATTTTTTCCGAAAAACAAATGTCATTGACCTTGATATAATCTAGAGAATAAAATAAACATTAATCTTGATATAACCTTGAAATTGATTTAGACATTAAAAAACGAGATGACAAATTGAATTTATTTGAATATTATTTACAATTACCGCTAATTATTATAGTAACAGAACATAACCTTCTGCGACAGTATTGGATTTCCAGCCTCCGTGACGTTTCGCTAGTTGTCTTTCGATTGCATATCCGAGAATAATCGATACTTGCGGTTTCATATTGCTACAATGGTGTTTTCTGATTGGTGGAACACCTGAACTTTAATGAATAGCTGTACTTTAATGAGGTGCATTAAAGGGCTGCTAGCAGGTGTATAATTACTAAATTTCGGCATGGTCGAGCATAAAAAAATATTTGTATAGGAACCAGAAGAATTGAGATGATATGACATGCCATTCTATTGCAAAACAGGATTACCAGACATGTTACAATATGAAATTGCCCGCTGTTCATGATAATAATTTTAATATTTTGAAGAAAATCGATATGGAGAAAAGAGTCCTAACGGGACCTACGAGTAAAACAATTGATATCTCATAACCACTCCATAGCAACGTAAGATAAGATTATGAAACATGTTTCAAAATGCAATCAGCCGTTGGTTATGATGAACATTGTAGCAATTAGAAGAACAATAGACATGAAGAAAGACCTTTTAAGGGAATTGGAATGATTGAGATGGTATGTGTGTGTAATTTAAACACAGAAATAAATTACGAAACATTTCAAGATGAAATCGACCATTGTCTATGATAAAATAATATAATTATTCGCTTAAGACAGATCATACTAGACTTCTGAAAGCATGTATAATTGTACCGTAAACAGAGGAAGCAATAAGAGTATAAAAAATGTATGAACCAGAATCGCTCAACAAAGAGAGTAACGACTTTAAGCTGAGAAAACAAAAAATACCTACAAAAAATCCTGATAAGATAATAGTTATTTACTTTTCTGTGTAACGAGTAGGACGCAAAAACAGAGCTTTAGCTTACGAAACCCAGCGCTTGCGCCTTGCCTGTACTGAAAGAAGAGACTTTAAAATTATAAACATAATTTAAAACTTACATAATTACTACAAAATCAAGTTCTCTTGTAATATTTACTACCACTAATCACAGTATGCGATGGTGTGATTATCAAAAACGGCTTTTTTTTTAATTTGTGGAAAAGGAGTTAAGTTCCTGAATAAATGCGGATAAAACAAAACAAAAAATTATTGTGTTAGCGTTAGTCTAAAAGCAAAAGTGAGAATTATAGAGAAACTAGTGGCTTGTGCAGCAAATGCTGCAAACTAATTTCAAATACAATTTTTTTCAATGAAAAATACCAGACATTTTGAAAGTTGTTTCCTTCCATAACAATGAAACATACTCCCTCTGGATGGTTTTTATGTCCAATACTTTTTCTTGAACCTATGTATCCTATGTCTCTTGAGTTTCAACGCGAAAACGCAAGTAACAATGAAAGGGCGATGAGTGGGTTTTTCATGTGGGAGTGAAGTAATAGCTATTTCAGGTCATAGTGGGTTGTAAAAGTCAGGTTTGCTATGCTTTGGAACAATACACATAGCATTTTGGTATAGCTGCTGCATGTAGAGCTTGAAATGTAGAGGGTAAAATCATTTTATCCTGCTAAGAAATCTTGCTGAAACGATCGAGAGACTACAAAATTTTGTTGGCCTCTTATTTTATCAGTAAGTACTACCGTCTTTCCTTAGGAACTGTAATTTTTGCGCTCTCTCGAGCCAATACTGGAGAGAATGACGCATATAAATATCTACACCACACCGCCATTAAGTATATGAAAAAAACCCAACCCCACTTGATTAATAACTATAAAAATATTTGATTTTTAATAACAATATTATTATCTTACATAAGTTTTATATATATAACTCAGTAAATTATAGAAATGAAGATCTAATTTAACACATTCTCTGTATCTACTTACATAACCCCAAAACGTTTCACTTTCATATCATCAGTTAATGAAAAATAATCACATCTTGGCATTAACTATAATGAAATTTCATTTCTAATGGTAATAATGTCATCAAACCACTTCAAGGTTTGTAGATTTCAATATCCAATAAACAGCTGTACTCAGAAAATTACACACCGCAGAATCAGACCTGTAAATTAGCGAGTCATCAAGGTTTTAATAACCAATTGAATTTTAACTCTAAATATGTCAGCAATCTTGCAGATCATGGCCTTCGTGTAATAGCTGTTGTTTATTGTAGTGTGTGTTTTGTTTTATTCTGAAATCACTGCCGTGCTGAAATGCACTTAGTTCTCAAAACTAAAGGAAGATGGATTTTGGAAAATATGAAAATAATGTAGGAAAATTGATATTGCACTGAAAACTACTATTTTTCTGAAAAAAGTTGGGTTCCAAGCTTCAAAATGAGGGGTCATTTATTAAAATCCGTTCAGCCGTTTTCCCGTAATTTCCATTATCAGTTCGAGTTATATACATAGATAATATAGCATTCAACGAATGGGATAGGATAAATGTCATGGCAGTTGTAAATGAAGATGTGATGTTAATTTACCTCCATGTAAAGTCAAATGTATTACAGGGTGTTAAAAAATAACGTTTACAACGCTTCAGGGGTGATAGAGGAGGTAAAAACGAAGATCTTTTTTAAGTGACAAAACTTTAGCAGATGCGCCGTTTTGCCGCAAAATGGGTAGATGGCTTGACTTCCGTCACAACACACACTGGTTGGTTCTGTTTGTACTGCTGTGCCTGCAACAAGCTAAAAGGATCCCTAACACTCTCCGTGATGGCAATTATTTTGTTTTTCTACTCGACGTCCTACCAGAACTTTTAGAAAATATCCCATTGAACATCAGAGAACGAATATGGTTTCAGCATGACGGTGCTCCTCCACAATTTGATCGTCGTGTCAGAAACCATCTAAATGCTACATTCCCCGATCGTTGGATTGGCAGGGGTGGGCCGGTACCGTGGCCACCTCGATCACCGGACCTAACCCACTGGATTTCTTTTTGTGGGGTGACTTATAACGTCTTGTGTATGAGACACCGATCGATACGGCAGAAGAGTTAGTTGCTCGCGTTGTTGAAGCTGCACATGTTATTAGAGACAATGTTGGCCTGTTTGAGCGTTGAAGACACTCCGTAGTACGAAGGTACCAGTTGTGCAATGCCTTCAATGGACGGCAGTTTGAACACCACCTCTAAAACAACAATTGGTCTAGTTCCTTACGGATTACACTAACACATACGTGCACAATAAATTGCGCATCTCTCAAAGTTTTGTCACTTACAAAAGATGTTTGTTTTTTTATTCCTTCATTATCCCTGAAACGTTGTAAACGTTATTTTTTAACACCCTGTATATTGCAATAAATAAAATTCAGTTCGTTAATGCGTTACTGTGACAACTAACATGAAACACTGCGCTAACAACGGCCTGTAGTCAGTTTTCTAAACCTTTACAGATGAGCAGGCGAGACCTGGCATATGGGCTGTGCGAGAGGGAAAAAAACAAGCTATCAGAAAGAGAGTTTGTTTCATGATGGTTAATATACGAATCTACCGACATGAAAGTTCTCCTCAGACTAAGACCTATCTTTACCCTTTATAACAATTGCTGATATAGCCGTGTCACATGATAAGGTCACAAGACAGGTCTTACCTCCTCTACTATATCTTAGAACGTGTAAATGCATTTATGCTCGACCATGCCGAAATGTAGTAATTATACACCTGGTAGCAGCCCTTTAATTAACCTCATTAAAGTACACCTATTCATTAAAGTTCAGGTGTTCCACCAATCAGAAAATACCATTGTAGCAATATGAAAGCGCAAGTATCGATTATTCTCGGATATGCAATCGAAAGACAACTAGCGCGAGATTAGACAGTATTAAACTCAGTCGAAAAAAACAACACACAAATTAACATCAATTCACCGTCATCTTCCAGGCTTTCACAAAGCACATTCCCGCAAATTCATTTCACCAATTGCCGGAAAAAATCAATATGGTCGAGCTTAAAAAGTCGTATGAAACTTGACTATAATGGTAATTAAGACGCTCGTATGAAAATTATGAAACTCGCTTGCGCTCTTTTCATAAACATACTCGCGTCTTAATTACTACCATTATAGGCTCGTTGCATAATGTACTATTTTGCAATGGCTAGATCCAAATTTCAGCGATATGTAATGGGTCATGAAAGTTCTTGAAACTTATACAGATAGCACATGTACAGGTTCTACCAGAAGTTTAAGGACAGCCCTTCTAAAGAGATGTTTCACAGCTGTCCTCATGTTTATGTAAGGAATAAATGCCTGTGAAAAAATTAAGTTTTTTTTACTGCAAACACAATCTTTTGATCTTAAAAACAGCGGATTATGTAACAATTTTTAAGCTGTGAAAACTTATTTAAAAATTACATTTTTTGTAAGAGAGAAAATAATTAGCTACTCTAGAATGAATGTACTTAGGATTAATTTTAGGATTGAGTTAGAAATATCTGCAAGGCTTCTTGTGCAAATATTACTGTTTGTTTAAGGGGAGAGGATAGTAATTCTTAAAACTTTTTTCTTATTTGGTGTAAAATATTAATTTTTTGTATGTAGAGAGCTCATGGCTGTAGCAACTGAACAAAATATAAATATTTTGAATAAATTATTTGGGAGACAGATTTGAAAAAAAAATGTACCCAATGCAGGATTTTACTAAACTCGATATATCTAAGCCATTTTTAAAGATAAATTCAAACACTATGTTACAATTTATTTGTAAACGCACGCTTTACAAACTGTCTGTAACAGAAATTTGATATTAGTTCCTACATTTGTAAAATAAACAATTAAAATGTAATAATATTTTTTTTTATTTTCTTTCTTGCAAACAGAGATACTTATTTTTAAAATGAAATCAATTAGGGAAATTCCGTTACAGAGAAAAGTTTCCTAGTAGTCTAGAGAATGTGTATTCTAAATTTCATTCATATATCTTTAATAGTTCAAAAATTATATCGATTTTTGTCTGGCTATGTAGCGAAAAAAGTAAAGTTCCAGAAACAGCAATCAAAGGGGGTGTAATTTAATAATCCAGAGCGCAGGAACTTGAAAAATGGCGTCTCAACATCCAATAAGGACACAGATACCCACACAATATTATACAATGTATTCCACACACATCACAGAGTATTTTAAAGAAAAATTTGGTTTTGAAAAAAAAATGAAGTTCCGGAAACAACGAACAAAAGGGCGGTGTGATTTAAAAATCCAGAGCGCAGGAAGTTTAAAAATGGTGTCTCAACAACTGATAAGGGCACAAATACCCACAAAATATTATACAATGTATTCTACACATATCACAGAGTATTTTAAGGAAAAAAATTGTTTTTTGAAAATTTACTCATTTTTCACCAAAAAATACCATCCTCTTCCCTTAAGCAAATTGTAACACCTCGTTCACGCATTAAAATTCAGACTTTTTCTTTAGGAAAAATTGCTATTTTCTAAAATTCTCTTGAGTTTGAAATTCGCAGCAAATTGACCCTGGACCGCCACTGACACTTAGATCATAACATTGGCAGTTGTTAATGCTGGTGAATCAGCTTATTCCCTGCATTGTAGTAAACAGTTGTGGAGTTTGCTAAAAGTGTGGGAAGGTTAGATTTCTTCCTTGAAAAAAAAAAAGTGGAAATGGGTCGAAATTCAGGAGTCTGGACGTGAAGTGGCAAATTATTGGGATGTAGGAGAATGACTTGAAATAATATCTAACTCTATTCAAAACTTCATTGATACATCCATTCTGCAGTAATTATTTTTTTTCCCTACAAGAAATATAATTTTTCATTAAGTTTTCATAACAGAAAAATTGTTATAAAATCTACAGTTTGAAAAATAGAGAGACTGGATTTGCAGTAAAAAAACTTCACTTTTCACAGGCATTTGGTCCCTTTATAAATATCAGGGGATTCCACATGATTGTAAGGACAGTAGTGAAACATCTTTCGAAGGGGTGCCTTTAAACTTCTGGCAGAACTTGTACTACTTTTGCTCTTATCTGGTACTTTATAGCTCTATAAATCTTTAATAGTTTTCCGTACAGTGGCATTATATTCACTATGCCCTACTTGTATTATTTCTTATTTAATTACAAGTTATAATTTTCTCTTCAAAGTAATATATCTCTTATTTCCATTTCGTTAATTTTATTCAGTTTAAATTTATTCGCTTGTATTTTACTTTAGTTAAGTGTCCCACGTACATATATTGTTACTTAATAGTTGACAATTCTTCTACAAATTTAACATTGGTGGAAGGCTTCCAGAAAGATTATTTAATTCTTTCATTATTTTAACATCTTCAATGACTCCTCGATTTTATTTGGTTACAAAGCTTTTCTGCGTGGCTAAATCTGAGAATGTATTCTTTTCCTTTTTTTTAATTTACAGTATATATATATATATATATGTGTGTATATGTATATATATATATATATGCTAAGTACGAGCTGTCTTATAAAAATGTCCAGTTGTGTATTTTTTCGAGCTCATCTGATTACGCTCATATGCTGCTGATGTGTCTAACATCAGATAGAACAAAGAGTCCTCAATGTAACCTTGGTTGTAATCTTGAATGGATTCCATCTGTTATGGTAAGCGTTGCCAAAATTAACAGACCTTCTTTTGTGTTATGCTCTAGCATGGTCGGAATCAAAGTACCACTAGTATTTTACTACGTTAAATCGGCAAGATTAGAATGGAGAATATTTTTATAACTCCATACGTTCATTGTGATGTATCTTTTGAGAGTTTGATCCGTATAGTGAAGTGGCAAGTTTCCAACGTTTCAGAAAGACTTAATGATTCTCGCTTCTGTTTCCCATATAGACCTGCCTAAATATAGAACCAGTAAATAGTTCCGAAGCACTGGAAACTTTCCTTTTCGTTACACTGTTACAACACTCGAAACTAACACCACGACTACCCATCGTGAAAGCCTTGAAATCATTTCAAGCTCTCAGTTTATATGTGTGGGCGCAGCATTACTCGAACTGCTGGACCACAAACTTCCCATACTGTAGATCCGGGTTCAAATACCGGCGTATTCAAATATAATTTATGAAGTACAAAGACAGTTACGTTTTGGGGATAGATTTTCTCAGAGAACCCTCTTTCCTAGAGCAGATTAACTCAGTTTCTCTGTTATCATTAGGAACCGTACTATGTCCCAGGAGGCTACACGACACATGTACGCCATTAGGTACACTACAACAACGCTATTTTGTAATGTCTTCAACGAGACCTCAATCAATAAGTAAAACCAGTGCTTCTATTTAAAGGATGAAGATGAAGAGACGATATTTAACATAATGTCTTCAACGAGACCTCAATCAATAAGTAAAACCAGTGCTTCTATTTAAAGGATGAAGATGAAGAGACGATATTTAACATAATGTCTTCAACGAGACCTCAATCAATAAGTAAAACCAGTGCTTCTATTTAAAGGATGAAGATGAAGAGACGATATTTAACATAATGTCTTCAACGAGACCTCAATCAATAAGTAAAACCAGTGCTTCTATTTAAAGGATGAAGATGAAGAGACGATATTTAACATAATGTCTTCAACGAGACCTCAATCAATAAGTAAAACCAGTGCTTCTATTTAAAGGATGAAGATGAAGAGACGATATTTAACATAATGTCTTCAACGAGACCTCAATCAATAAGTAAAACCAGTGCTTCTATTTAAAGGATGAAGATGAAGAGACGATATTTAACATAATGTCTTCAACGAGACCTCAATCAATAAGTAAAACCAGTGCTTCTATTTAAAGGATGAAGATGAAGAGACGATATTTAACATAATGTCTTCAACGAGACCTCAATCAATAAGTAAAACCAGTGCTTCTATTTAAAGGATGAAGATGAAGAGACGATATTTAACATAATGTCTTCAACGAGACCTCAATCAATAAGTAAAACCAGTGCTTCTATTTAAAGGATGAAGATGAAGAGACGATATTTAACATAATGTCTTCAACGAGACCTCAATCAATAAGTAAAACCAGTGCTTCTATTTAAAGGATGAAGATGAAGAGACGATATTTAACATAATGTCTTCAACGAGACCTCAATCAATAAGTAAAACCAGTGCTTCTATTTAAAGGATGAAGATGAAGAGACGATATTTAACATAATGTCTTCAACGAGACCTCAATCAATAAGTAAAACCAGTGCTTCTATTTAAAGGATGAAGATGAAGAGACGATATTTAACATAATGTCTTCAACGAGACCTCAATCAATAAGTAAAACCAGTGCTTCTATTTAAAGGATGAAGATGAAGAGACGATATTTAACATAATGTCTTCAACGAGACCTCAATCAATAAGTAAAACCAGTGCTTCTATTTAAAGGATGAAGATGAAGAGACGATATTTAACATAATGTCTTCAACGAGACCTCAATCAATAAGTAAAACCAGTGCTTCTATTTAAAGGATGAAGATGAAGAGACGATATTTAACATAATGTCTTCAACGAGACCTCAATCAATAAGTAAAACCAGTGCTTCTATTTAAAGGATGAAGATGAAGAGACGATATTTAACATAATGTCTTCAACGAGACCTCAATCAATAAGTAAAACCAGTGCTTCTATTTAAAGGATGAAGATGAAGAGACGATATTTAACATAATGTCTTCAACGAGACCTCAATCAATAAGTAAAACCAGTGCTTCTATTTAAAGGATGAAGATGAAGAGACGATATTTAACATAATGTCTTCAACGAGACCTCAATCAATAAGTAAAACCAGTGCTTCTATTTAAAGGATGAAGATGAAGAGACGATATTTAACATAATGTCTTCAACGAGACCTCAATCAATAAGTAAAACCAGTGCTTCTATTTAAAGGATGAAGATGAAGAGACGATATTTAACATAATGTCTTCAACGAGACCTCAATCAATAAGTAAAACCAGTGCTTCTATTTAAAGGATGAAGATGAAGAGACGATATTTAACATAATGTCTTCAACGAGACCTCAATCAATAAGTAAAACCAGTGCTTCTATTTAAAGGATGAAGATGAAGAGACGATATTTAACATAATGTCTTCAACGAGACCTCAATCAATAAGTAAAACCAGTGCTTCTATTTAAAGGATGAAGATGAAGAGACGATATTTAACATAATGTCTTCAACGAGACCTCAATCAATAAGTAAAACCAGTGCTTCTATTTAAAGGATGAAGATGAAGAGACGATATTTAACATAATGTCTTCAACGAGACCTCAATCAATAAGTAAAACCAGTGCTTCTATTTAAAGGATGAAGATGAAGAGACGATATTTAACATAATGTCTTCAATGAGACCTCAATCAATAAGTAAAACCAGTGCTTCTATTTAAAGGATGAAGATGAAGAGACGATATTTAACATAATGTCTTCAATGAGACCTCAATCAATAAGTAAAACCAGTGCATCTATTTAAAGGATGAAGATGAAGAGACGATCTTTAACATAATGTCTTCAATGAGACCTCGATTAATAAGTAAAACCAGTGCTTCTATTTAAAGGATGAAGATGAAGAGACGATCTTTAACATAATGTCTTCAATGAGACCTAAATCAATAAGTAAAACCAGTGCTTCTATTTAAAGGATGAAGATGAAGAGACGATCTTTAACATAATGTCTTCAATGAGACCTCGGTTAATAAGTAAAACCAATGCTTCTATTGAAAGGATGAAGATGAAGAGACGATCTTTAACATAATGTCTTCAATGAGACCTCGGTTAATAAGTAAAACCAATGCTTCTATTTAAAGGATGAAGATGAAGAGACGATCTTTAACATAATGTCTTCAATGAGACCTCGATTGATAAGTAAAACCAGTGCTTCTATTTAAAGGATGAAGATGAAGAGACGATCTTTAACATAATGTCTTCAATGAGACCTCGGTTAATAAGTAAAACCAGTGCTTCTATTTAAAGGATGAAGATGAAGAGACGATCTTTAACATAATGTCTTCAATGAGACCTCGATTGATAAGTAAAACCAGTGCTTCTATTTAAAGGATGAAGATGAAGAGACGATCTTTAACATAATGTCTTCAACGAGACCTCAATCAATAAGTAAAACCAGTGCTTCTATTTAAAGGATGAAGATGAAGAGACGATCTTTAACATAATGTCTTCAATGAGACCTCGGTTAATAAGTAAAACCAATGCTTCTATTGAAAGGATGAAGATGAAGAGACGATCTTTAACATAATGTCTTCAATGAGACCTCGGTTAATAAGTAAAACCAATGCTTCTATTTAAAGGATGAAGATGAAGAGACGATCTTTAACATAATGTCTTCAATGAGACCTCGATTGATAAGTAAAACCAGTGCTTCTATTTAAAGGATGAAGATGAAGAGACGATCTTTAACATAATGTCTTCAATGAGACCTCGGTTAATAAGTAAAACCAGTGCTTCTATTTAAAGGATGAAGATGAAGAGACGATCTTTAACATAATGTCTCCAAGGAAATCTCGATTAATAAGTTAAATCAGTGCTTCTATTTAAAGGATGAAGATGAAGAGACGATCTTTAACATAATGTCTTCAATGAGACCTCGGTTAATAAGTTAAAGCAGTGCTTCTATTTAAAGGATGAAGATGAAGATGAAGAGACGATCTTTGACATAATGTATTCAATAAGACCTCTGTTAATAAATTAAACCAGTGCTTCTATTTAAAGGATGAAGATGAAGGTGAAGAGACGATCTTTAACATAATGTCTTCATTGAGTTCTTAATTAATAAGTAAAAACCAGTGCTTCTCTTTAAAAGATGAAGATGAAGATGAAGAGACGATCTTTAACATAATGTCTTCAATGATATCTCAATTAATATGTAAATCCAGTGCTTCTATTTAAAGGATGAAGATGAAGATGGAGAGACGATCTTTAACATAATATATTCAATAATACCTCGGTTAATAAGTTAAACCAGTGCTTCTAGTTAAAGGATGAAGATGAAGATGAAGAGACGATCTTTGACATAATGTATTCAATAAGACCTCGGTTAATAAATTAAACCAGTGCTTCTATTTAAAGGATGAAGATGAAGATGAAGAGACGATCTTTAACATAATGTCTTCAATGATATCTTAATTAATAAGTAAAACCAGTGCTTCTATTTAAAGGATGAAGATGAAGATGAAGATGAAGAGACGATCTTTAACATAATGTATTCAATAAGACCTCGGTTAATAAGTTAAACCATTGCTTCTATTTAAAGGATGAAGATGAAGAGACGATCTTTAACATAATGTATTCAATAAGACCTCGGTTAATAAGTTAAACCAGTGCTTCTATTTAAAGGATGAAGATGAAGAGACGATCTTTAACATAATGTATTCAATAAGACCTCGGTTAATAAGTTAAACCATTGCTTCTATTTAAAGGATGAAGATGAAGAGACGATCTTTAACATAATGTATTCAATAAGACCTCGGTTAATAAGTTAAACCAGTGCTTCTATTTAAAGGATGAAGATGAAGAGACGATCTTTAACATAATGTATTCAATAAGACCTCGGTTAATAAGTTAAACCAGTGCTTCTATTTAAAGGATGAAGATGAAGAGACGATCTTTAACATAATGTATTCAATAAGACCTCGGTTAATAAGTTAAACCAGTGCTTCTATTTAAAGGATGAAGATGAAGAGACGATCTTTAACATAATGTATTCAATAAGACCTCGGTTAATAAGTTAAACCATTGCTTCTATTTAAAGGATGAAGATGAAGAGACGATCTTTAACATAATGTATTCAATAAGACCTCGGTTAATAAGTTAAACCAGTGCTTCTATTTAAAGGATGAAAATGAAGATGAAGAGACGATCTTTAACATAAAGTCTTCAATGAAACTTCATTTAATTAGTTAAACCAGTGTTATTTGTATGGTGAAGATGAAGATTAAGAAGGAGAAAAATAAGTAAGGGGTATAAACTCCAGTTGGCGTTATCTTGCAGTGACTTTTGACGAGGGTTTACCGACGACGTTAAGCTGAAGATGATCATAGTGAAAGAAGTTATGGGACATGCTGTAGAAAAAATGTCTGGTTGCATATTTTTCGGAGATAGGGTCTCTGGAGCATACCGACCACATGTTTCGAATATGTAACAGCAAGCCTGTAATTAGCGGAGGAATGATGCATGAGGTGGAGGCACCACCGCCGTTTAAATTCTCAACCATTCATCTTTATTATTTTAGTTGTCGCGTCCGCTTCTGTCCCTCCTCGTCGCCCTTGTAATTCCACTCATTTTCCTCTACACTTAACTGTCTACCTATGCTACTAATAACCATCTTCTTCCATAATTCTTCTCTCTTCCTTCATTTCGCTCTCCTTCTCTGTCCCTCTATTCCATTTCCATCCCTTCCCTCCCATTCCATACAATTCCCAGTTATTTCCCCTGCTGAACATTACTACCCTTGCCGTCTATCCCCTCAGAAATTCCCTCTCTTTCATCCTCCACCCCTTCACTGTCTCCTTTTTAGAAAATGTCCCCGATCCCCCTCCCTATGCTAATGTGCTGGGTACTATACCAAGGAAAGGTATAGCAGGCTGATGATGACATGGCTAGTTTGCCATAATCAATACGTGTTATGTGTCTGTCTGTCCGTGCGTCCGTCTGGCGCCTAGAACTGTAATAAGTTTTAACGCCGGCGTGTATGCTCCCCCCCACCCTAAATGCCACGTCTTTCTGTTTCATCATTCGTCATACAGATGGTGTTTATTCCCATAGTGTTTTGCTCCGTACTTTTTATTCGCCAAGTCTGTAGGGTGCTTTGGATTAATTTATGGAAATATGCGGTTGTAATCTCCCTTTTTTTCTTTCCTCGGTTTATTGGACAACGTAAGCCATTACTTGTCAAATGAGCTATAGTTGGGGTGGTTATAAATGACGAAAGAGCGTGGAAAAAGTTTGTTCGTTGTGTTATGTGTTTGTATAGCAAGCAAAAACCACAACGGTAGTTCAGT
Source organism: Periplaneta americana (assembly GCF_040183065.1). Taxonomy (NCBI): domain Eukaryota; kingdom Metazoa; phylum Arthropoda; class Insecta; order Blattodea; family Blattidae; genus Periplaneta; species Periplaneta americana. The sequence continues at coordinate 180,833,115 of NC_091121.1, read as the reverse complement.
TGCTTAATAATGCACCAAAGAATCGAAATAAAGACTTCAAAGGTAAATGCATTGTCACGTCCTGAAAATGTGTGTTATACGGGTTGAAATATAAGTTAAGGCACTATTATTATTATTATTATTATTATTATTATTATTATTATTATTGTTATTATTATTATTATTATTATTACTATTACTATTATTACTTACTTACTTACTTACTGGCTTTTAAGGAACCCGGAGTTTCATTGCCGCCCTCACATAAGCTCGCCATTGGTCCCTATAATGAGCAAGATTAATCCAATCTGTACCATCATATCCCACCTCCCTCAAATCCATTTTAATATTATCTTCTCATCTACGTCTCGGCCTCCCTAAAGGTCTTTTTCCCTCCGGCCTCCCAACTAACACTCTATATGCATTTCTAGATTCGCCCATACGTGCTACATCCCCTGCCCATCTCAAACGTCTGGATTTAATGTTCCTAATTATGTCAGGTGAAGAATACAATGCGTGCAGTTCTGCGTTGTGTAACTTTCTCCATTCTCCTGTAACTTCATCCCTCTTAGCCCCAAATATTTTCCTAAGAACCTTATTGTCAAATACCCTTAATCTCTGTTCCTCTCTCAAAGTGAGAGTCCAAGTTTCACAATCATAAAGAACAACTGGTAATATAACTGTTTTATAAATTCTAACTTTCAGATTTTTTGACAGCAGAGTGGATTATAAAAAATTCTCAACCGAATAATAACAGGCATTTCCCATATTTAGTCTGCGTTTAATTTGCTCTCGAGTGTCATTTATATTTGTTACTGTTGCTCCAAGATATTTGAATTTTTCCACCTCTTCGAAGGATAAATCTCCAATTTTTATATTTCCATTTCGTACAATATTCTGGTCACGAGACATAATCATATACTTGGTCTTTTCGGGATTTACTTCCAACCTTATCGCTTTACTTGCTTCAACTAGAATTTCCGCGTTTTCCCTAATCGTTTGTGTATTTTCTCCTAGCATATTCACGTCATCCGCATAGACAAGAAGCTGATGTAACCCATTCAACTCCAAACCCTCTCTGTTATCCTGAACTTTCCTAATGGCATATTCTAGAGCGAAGTTAAAAAGTAAAGGTGATAGTGCATCTCCCTGCTTTAGCCCGCAGTAAATTGGAAAAACATCAGATAGAAACTGGCCTATACGGACTCTGCTGTAAGTTTCACTAAGACACATTTTAATTAATCGAACTAGTTTCTTGGGAATACCAAATTCAATAAGAATATTATATAAAACTTCTCTCTTAACCGAGTCATACGCCTTTTTGAAATCTATGAATAGCTGATGTACTGCACCCTTATACTCCCATTTTTTCTCCAATATCTGTCCAATACAAAAAATCTGATCAATAGTCGATCTATTACGCCTAAAACCACACTGATGATCCCCAATAATTTCATCTACATATGGAGTTAATTTTCTCAAAAGGATATTCGACAAAATTTTGTACGACGTCAACAAAAGTGATATTCCTCGAAAGTTACTACAGTTAGTCTTGTCCCCCTTCTTAAAAATGGGTACGATTATGGACTCCTTCCATTGTTCTGGCACAATTTCCTTTTCCCAAATTGCAAGTACAAGTTTATAAATTTCGCTAGATAATGCCCTTCCACCCTCTTGTATTAATTCTGCTGGAATTTGATCATTACCTGGAGACTTGTACTTTTTCAGATTTTCTATCGCAATTTCGACTTCAGAAAGTGTGGGTTCGCGTATAAATGGCTCAGCAGTTTGTATTTCAGTTTCGTCCCGATCATTTCTATTTGGCCTATTTATATTTAGTAGTTGTCCAAAATAGTTGTTCCATCTGTTCAGGATTGAATGAGCGTCTGCAAGCAAGTCACCATTCTCATCCTTGATCACGTTTACCCTTGCCTGATATCCATTCTTGAATTCCTTTATGCCCTTATATAAATCTCTAATGTTTTTATTTTTACTATTTGTTTCTACCTCATTCAGTTTTTCCTTCAAGTAATGTCTTTTTTTATTCCTAAGTGTACGACTTGCTTCCCGTCTTTCATTTAAATAATTATCTCTATTCTCCAAAATTGGATTCTGTAAGAAATTCAGTTTTGCCTGTTTCCTTCTATCTACTACAATGGAACAATCTTCATCAAACCATGGTTTCTTTTTCTTAGTTTCATGATAACCTATGCTCTGCTCAGCTGCAATTTTGATATTATCTCGGATATTGTCCCACACGCTATTAACATCGAACTCTTCCTCAGCTTCGTCAGCAGTTGCTAAAGCAGCAAACCTATTTGAAATTTCGATCTGATAATGTTGCTTAGTTTCCTCAGCCTTTAATTTCGGAATATTGAATCTTCTAATATTAACTTGTTGCTCTACTCGCTTGGCTACTGATAGTCTTTCTCTTAGTTCTCCAATTAGCAAATAATGGACAGAATTACAGTCTGCCCCCCTGAAGGTTCGAATGTCTGCTATACTAGTATGTCTTCTTATATCTATCAAGATGTGATCTATCTGGTTATGTGTCAATCCATGTGGAGAATATTGTACGAAATGGAAATATAAAAATTGTAAATTTATCTTTTGAAGAGGTGGAGAAGTTGAAATATCTTGGAGCAACAGTAAAAATATAAATTAGTCCACACCTGTGGAGTAACGGTCAGCGCGTCTGGCCGCGAAACCAGGTGGCCCGGGTTCGATTCCCGGTCGGGGCAAGTTACCTGGTTGAGGTTTTTTCCGGGGTTTTCCCTCAACCCAATACGAGCAAATGCTGGGTAACTTTCGGTGCTGAACCCCGGACACATTTCACCGGCATTGTCATCTTCATTTCATTCAGACGCTAAATAACCTAGATGTTAATACAGCGTCGTAAAATAACCCAATAAAATACAATAAGAATAAAATAAATATATATAAATTACATTCGGGAGGAAATTAAACTCAGAATAAATATGGGAAATGCCTGTTATTATTCGGTTGAGAAGCTTTTGTCATCCAGTCTGCTGTGAAAAAATTTGAAAGATAGAATTTATAAAACAGTTATATTACTGGTTGTTCTTTATGGTTGTGAAACTTGGACTCTCACTTTGAGAGAGGAACATAGGTTAAGGGTGTTTGAGAATAAGGTGCTTAGGAAAATATTTGGGGCTAAGAGGGATGAAGTTACAGGAGAATGGAGAAAGTTACACAACACGCATTGTATACTTCACCTGACATAATTAGGAACATTAAATCCAGACGTTTGAGATTGGCAGGGCATGTAGCACGTATGGGCGAATCCAGAAATGCATATAGAGTGTTAGTTGGGAGGCCGAAGGGAAAAAGACTTTTAGGGAGGCCGAGACGTAGATGGGAAGATAATATTAAAATGGATTTGAGGGAGGTCGGATATGATGTTAGAGACTGGATTGATATTGCTGAGGATAGGGACTAATGGCGGGCTTATGTGAGGGCGGGAATGAACCTCCAGGTTCCTTAAAAGCCAGTGAGTAAGTATTATTATTATTATTATTATTATTATTATTATTATTATTATTATTATTATTATTATTATTATTATCGCTAGGAGGTACTGTTGTTGGAGACGCACTCCCGCCCGCTCGCACGCACGCTCGAATTTTACGAGGTTGCGTTGTAAGACGTCATGCTGCTCCAGGGAAACAATGGTCCGCTTTGTTGGGCTGGTGAAATCAACGCTAGCTGATTATATCGTGAACAGAAATAAAACCATTCACACAGCCCATGGATACTGCGCTCGCAGCGATGCATGGCATGAGTTGGGAAGGCGTGCTCCGAAGTAGCGGCTTGTTTCGAGAGTATTGGACGACGTCATCTTAAGTGGTCGACTGTCCATATTAGCAATAATAAACGTCCATTTTCACTTAAGGGGCTATTTCGACACATTGAAATGAAACTAAACTTCTCTTTTCAGCTACAGAGGCTATTTAGCAGAGGTCTGCATCGGACGTTTTCGCTCAAACGCCAAGTAGTTCATAGCATAATCCGATAGGTAGCGCACATGCATGATGGGCAAAATTGTCACGAACGATAAATCCTTGAATGGTATAAGCCGAGCGTTAGACATTCGTTCTTGTTACAGTGATGAACTGTGTAGTAACATCATAGATGTTTATCATTTCAAAACTTTGCAGTGTTTAACTAACCTCTCCATAGTGCAACTACAAAACTTGCTTTATAATGTAATATAAATGTTGTAGGTAAATGTTTTTTTTCCCCCTCCACACAGGAGTGATTTGGTTTTGCCACATCTGATAGATGTTATTGGATGTAAATGTAATTATTATAAACGGAGAACACAATCACAATAATGCAAGAACTGTATCAAGTTTTCTAGTAATAATAATAATAATAATAATAATAATAATTATTATTATTATTATTATTATTATTATTATGGTTTATTTTAACTGGCAGAGTTAAGATCATTCGGCCTTCTCTTCCACTCAACCAGTATGACAGAACATTACTACATTGCTATGAATATAACATAATTAATACAATACAATACAATTCAAAGCAATACAATATTACAATACAAGACAATATAATACATAATTAATATAATAAAATGAGAATTCTTTTCATCTTCACAACACCAATAAAATAATTATATAATAGTAATAATAATAATAATAATAATAATAATAATAATAATAATAATAATAATAATAGTAGTAGCAGTAGTAGTAGTAGTAGTAATAATGATAGTCATGCCTAAATTAAATTATTAAACTCGATCACAATTATAACTTCAATTTGACTGCGCCCGTAAGAAATCGTTTAGCCTTTTCTTGAAAGTGGTTATTGTCTGGCAGCCCCTAATCTTCTGAGGTAGAGAATTCCATTCACGGGGGACTGAGAGAGTAAAAGAGGATGAATAGTGGGATGTTCTATGGGCAGGAATTGCTAGGAAGAATGAAGTGTTCTACGGTTACGGTTAAGCTCTGCAGTTGCGAGCGTCGTTAAATAAAAAATGAAATTAAAAAAAAATTACACTATTAGATTCACAAAGTTGTTGTTCACCTGATGATAGTAAGAAATACTGTCTCATATTTCAGATTTACTCCAGTAACGTCTTGTGATGTAGAACGAATATTTTCTCTTCTCCGATCCACAAGCAACTGTAGTAGTAAATAGAATAGCGACACCAGCTCCAATCTCTAATGCAAAACGTTCGTCGCGGTATTCCGGCCTTGCACTCTTTGACCATTTCCACCACAGCTCTGGTGAGCTATTTAAACCAGCACTAGTGTGAGAAGTGCTTCAATGGTCAGCAAGACAGAAGACCACCGCTTAAAATAATACAAGACAAAGGACACACATTCAGTCCATATGGTGGAGAAATCTGTAATTTCCCTGCTTGGAATGGAGCCAGACTTCGTTGAATTTGTAGCTGGACGCGCTGCCCTTGAACTGCGTCAGAGGATTTGTAATTCGAATTTTCCACGTAATGTTTCTTTTGAGCTGTAGATAGTAATCAACCGGAGTACGGAGATGGACGACAGCGAAGCAACTTGAGAATGAGGTATGTATGGAAAAAACGATGGAGTAATTGTGAGAAAACTTGAACTTGACGCCACTTCATCAAAATTGTTTTGCAAAGATGCAACGTAGATTATTTTTGTAAGAAACAGCAGTTGGCTGTGAGTTACGAGGACAAAACTGTCGCTGGGTTAATTTTCACTGAGTACTTCGATTCCTCTCTGCGTGTGTCATTCCTCCTTTGCTCCATTATCGTGATGTCATTATTTAATTTCCTCTGATCACGTTTTGTAGTTCATAGAATGTTCTGTGAATTAATTACAGCCACGGACGTTAGCTCAGTCATTTTAGACGCTTTCCTGTCGGTCTGAAGTTGTGCTCGGGCGCGGGTTTGATTCCCGTTTGGGCTGTTTACCTGGTTAGGTTTTTCCCAACCGTAAGACGAATGTCAGGTAATATATGGCGAATCCTCGACCTCATCTCGCTGTTATCATTCCAAACGACGCCAATGACCTAGTAGTTTAGTAGTTAGAATTTAGAAGAAAAGAACAAAGGTTGGAAATAAGCAGAAAGAGATTTCAATGCAAAAAAATCTCGTTACAATGTCTTCAGCGATATTTGAAAGTAGATGGAAGGAAATATTATACAACAAGCAGATTGGAAAGATTTCATGAATTTGCGCTATTCTAATGCCTTCAAATTTAATAATAGGCTTACATGATAAATATGTTATTCATATTACTATAGTTCCCGTATTTTAGGCAACCGAAGATTTCTTCAATAAATGTATCATTTAAATAATATTATGAAGTACTTAACTATCAACTGGAAATTCTAAATCACCTTCTGTATTATTAAAAAAATACAATGCTTATATTTTTCTTAGCCTAAACTTCATTTGGAAATCTTTTTCGTCCTTTGTATTAAAATAAGCTTTTCTTTCAGAAATAATCCTCGCCTATCTTAGTAAGAAATCATCATCTTCAAATATCAAGTCCTCGCCGTGATGAAAATTATTGTCGTTAATGCAGGATTAATTATTTAAATGACCAAATATTGACCAATTAACTTAAATGTGGTTTAAAGAGAGCTTAAAGCCCAATTTGTGTTGGTGAAATGCATTGCCCTTTAAAGTGTGAATTAAAAAGACTATAAATAACAATTAAAGCTAAGTAAGTTTGGTGAAATAGACCATCAGTTTAAGCTTCAGAAACTTGTTTATATTAGCTCTGTCCACAGCTTCCATCACATCCCCATTTGTATACATGGAAAGCAACTTCTGCAGTAGCAATAATCCTATCAATCACTGCAAAGTTACGGGGAGTTTCATTGTATGCTCAGGTAGTAGCGATTGCAAATTTACATCTACCGAAATGCTATTAATTCAGTGTTGTCTCTTGAAGGATAAGATGACATATTTGCTTGTTGCATTGCACTACAGGAGGGATAATGTCATTTTTCTTTCTTTGTTGTTAATCGTTTTTGGAACATATATTAAATGTACCGTTTTATAAGTCATCTTCTACTAGAAAACATAATTCTTCTACAGTATATAGAATTAGCTGTGTTGGAGACGTCGTTTTTTTTATTAATTACTTTGCACTCTAAATATTTTTATGCTCGACCATGCCGAAATGTAGTAATTATACACCTGGTAGCAGCCCTTTACTGCATTAAAGTACACCTATTCATTAAAGTTCAGGTTTTCGATTATTCTCGGATATGCAATCGAAAGACAACGAGGGAAACGTCACGGAGGCTGGAAATCCAATACTGTCGCAGAAGGTTATGTTCTGTTACTATAATAATTAGCGTTAATTGTAAATAATATTCAAATAAATTCAATTTGTCATCTCGTTTTTCAATTCTAAATCAATTTCCAGGTTATATCAAAATTAGTTCATGTTATTCTCTAAATTATATCAAGGTCAATGACATTATTGTTCCTCGGAAAAAAATCAATACTTTCGCGTCTGCGCACATCTCACAATTTACGAGGTTGCACAAGGTCACTTCTCCTCTTCAGTGAGATGCGAATAAAATGAATACTTCTGAATAATTTCAAGTTAGATATATGGTCGAGCATAAAAAGTCGTATGAAATTTGCCTATGATGGTAATTAAAATGCTCGTATGAAAATTATGAAACTCTCTTGCGCTCGTTTCATAAACAGACATACTCGCGTCTTAATTACTATCATTATAGGCTCGTTGCATAATGTACTATTCCGAATCACATAGTTTTTGGGGTCTTCCAGCAGCTTACGTGGAAAAGGAGGACTCTCAAATTCTTCAATAGCTCTTTGAAATTTACGGACTTTATTCACGAATTTTTATTTTCTACGTAACCGTTTGGAATATTTCGACCGAATTGTCTGTCTTTCTAGTACGCTAATTTGACTGAGTCTGAAAATCTTAAAAAATTTAGTCATTTCAGTGAACCTTGAAATATATGTTGGACGCTAATACTTCACGATACAGTTGCCTTCACGCTTGGCTCATTACTAGACAGTGTATGCGGGATGACTTAAGGAAAAGTGAAGTTGTTTCGTATCAGAGCATATGGCACGTGCCGCGCCGTCCGTCTTTTGTGTACCTGGCGAGTACAGCAGCGTACAGAACGAAGGAACCCCGGTCCACATTGCAACGCAATGTGTGCAGTTGTGTTATCCTGCTCAAGTATTTAGTACGAGTTGAATAGTGTAGTGCTGATCCATTCATAATGTCGAAGTCAAAACGTTAAATTCGCTCAGAGATACGAAATGCAATTAAGAAGTATGAGAGTGACATTTTTGTATTAACGAAGACAATATCGTGTGTAATGTATGTAAAATTGAAATAAAAACCAAAACAACTCAGAGAAACATTGCAATAATACATCGCACAAGAAATGCGTTGAAATGAAATCTGAGGAACCATCATCATCATCATCATCATCGTCATCATCACCATCGTCATCATAATTTACTTGTGCGGGTCTAACGACACGTGCAACATGATGCTCAGTGCAAATATTCCTCTAAAGAAATTGAGTGATCCCCATTTTAGAGGTTTTCTTCAGAAATTCTCTCGATACAAAAACTGTTTAAGCGATAAGCGAGGACGATTCAGCTTCGACAACTTACGAGAATATATCATCGTTTACTGCAACGCTGGTAATTGAATCAATGATGACGAAGACTGAACCTTGCAAGGTATGTACTACAGTACGTTATTTTTCTTTTTCTTCTGACTGTACGGAGATACAGTAGCATATTGACGTCGTCTGTTTACGTTTAAAAGCTGTTCAGCCAATGGTCTGAATGAAAAAAAAATGTAACATATAGTAAATGTGCACCTACATTCAGCGATAAGTCATCCCGCATTCACTGTCTACTCATTACATTTCAGAACTCCGTTGCCTGTATTGAAGAAACCGAAACAAGCCACCCCCTGCTAAGAAAAAGAAATCTATTTCTTAAGAAATGTCGTAGATATGCACCAGCATATCAATTGAGTTATACATTGGAAAAGTTTATATACTTACTTATACATTGGTTGAATTCTGTAGGTAAGATCCCCCTGACATTTTATAATTCTACATGCAATTAAAATTTGTATTGAAGTTAACGTATTTCTGGTGGCTTCTCTTAAGCTTAATATGTTTATGAACTTCAAACAAATGAATATGTAAATGAAAGGATGTACCTGTAGCTTTGTTTGGCATATTCATTATATTGAAATTTCAGCATTTTTAAGGGGATTTAATTAAAGTGAATTTTTATGTCAGGCAGAGTAACTATCTCATGCCCCCATGTTATATTGCTACGTATGCACTTCATTAGAACCAGGTACCCAGCTTCGAAGCCGTTAGCCCTGTGAACTTACAGTATATTTATTTTCCGCTATTATCATATTATAGGATTATCTAAGAAATTAGCAAGTTCTTTGTGATAGTAGAAGAGAAAGAGTGGGGGAAGGGAAGTGGTCGTGGCCCATTTCTTTTAGGGTTCATCCCGACATTTGTCTTATTACTCAAGGGAAACCACGGAAAAACCTTGAGCAGGATGAGGTGTCGTGCTGACGACAAGCCAATTGGCTTCATTGGGGTCTGTATATGTTCAGGAGGAAGGTTGAATTGTAATCATAATTTAAAATACACATACATAATAAACCATATAAGCAGTTACAATAACAACTTTTACAGTACATACTCCTATGCATCCAATAACGTGATGTCCCTGAAACACAGAAATATCATTATTAATGCAGTGGTATACGTATGATTGTCTTCCGAGTCATCTTGTTGTTTAATGTTCAATTTGATTTGCGTCTTGTACGTTGTCGTTCCAAGCTAGAATGTGGAGTACACTTTTAGGTCGTTTATGTTTATCTAAAGCCAGGTTGTAGTTACCTAGTGAAGAAATTAATGGGTTGTTGCTGCTGTACGACTTGGTGTACGTGCAGAAGGCTTGATTTGAGATATATTCTTGAATTGTCCAAATTTCTAGTTCTTTGTGAATTAATGTAACAGGTGTGACTCTAGGCAGTCCTGTAATGGATCTTAAAAGTTTGTTTTGGAAAACCTGTAATTTTTTAAGAACTGTAATAGGTGCATGTCCCCAAGCAGGACAAGCATATGATGCACTCAGGGACAAAAAAAAACCGGACACTTTAATATTTACTGGTATTTTGCAAAACATTATCTTCTCATACAATATTATGGTAGCCATCTGTTGTTATGGAGACGTGTATACATTGTTGATTGTTTTTTGTTTTATGAACAAGCCATTACAACCAAATATTCCAATTTTGCTTTCGAAGTCTCAGCTATAACAATTTTGTCTCAACCATTTTGTGCTTCATTATCGTTATCATTCGTTATTTCTTTATTTTTACATTTTCTGAGTTTAAGTGGGGTTGTAACATTTGTCTTAAAACAAGATGCGACCTGAAGATGTGGCTCGAGCTGTAGCTCTTTACGATGATGGACGCAGTGTACGTTACATTGCAAATGTTATGAATATGGCTAGAAGCACAACCCATGATGCCATAAAACGGTATAGAGAGACCCTAGAATATACCAGAAGACCAGGTTCGGGTCGTCCAAGAGCTACAAATCCAAATGAAGAGAGGTATATGGTGTTGAGAGTTCTTAGGGAGCGCAACCTGCCAGCTACTAGTGTAGCCCAGCAATTTGTTAACATGCATGGACGCCCAATTTCGGCCAAAACAGTTAGAAGGAGGTTGAAAGCAAGTGGACTGATATCAAGTACACCTGCAACTGGTCCCAGACTTCTCAGGATGCATCGAGTTGAACGACTGCGTTTTGCAAATGATCACAGGGATTGGAGAAATGGACAGTGGAGCTGTGTTCTGTTCACCGATGAGTCCCGTTTCAATCTGTGCTCACCTGATGGACGTGAAAGAGTTTGGAGAAGGAGGGGAGAACAATTTTCACAGTGTTGCATTTCCGAAAATGTGCCGTATGGAGGTGGTGGATTGATGGTTTGGGCAGGAGTGTGTACGGATGCTCGTACAGAGTTGGTTTTTGTTGAAAATGGAAGACTAACAGCTGATAGATATATAAATGAATGTTTGGCTGATCATGTTGTGCCATTTGGCCAATTTGTAGGCGATAATTTTGTTTCAATGCATGATAATGCACGGCCGCATATTGCCCATGCGGTCGGAGATTATCTCCAAGAAGTGGGAATCCATGTTCTTCCATGGCCAGCAAGGAGTCCAGGCATGAACCCAATTGAACACGTGTGGGTCAAGCTGGGACGGCGTGTTAAGAATAGACGACCGAGACCAGAATCGTTACAAGAGTTGAGGCGAGCACTTGGCGAAGAATGGGAACTTATTCCTCAAGAAGACATTGCTAACCAAATTGAGAGCATGCCAAGACGTATGGATGCAGTTATTCAAGCCAGAGGGGGTAATACCCGTTACTAAAAAGAGTTTTTAATGTTTAAGGCACCATAAAATGAAAAAAACAGTTAGACCAAACGATGCCATAGTTATACGCCCTTTGTAATTTTTTGTAAATTTTCTCATCAGAGATTTTTTTTTAAATGTTGTCGTATAAGGTGCTAAATGAAACATTATTTTGTTTAAATGGGTTTGTTTCATTTTGAAATAATTGGCAACAAAATACAAGCAAATATAGAAGTGTCCGGTTTTTTTTGTCCCTGAGTGTATTACCGACCTAATTAATGCTTTATACAAAATCAATGCTGTATGTATGTTTAAATGTCTGCTTTTATTTAATATTGGGTAGAGCTCCACCATTCTAGAATTGGCAAGTCTGAGCTTTTGTTGTATATGTTCAAAAAAAGTGAGCCATCTGTCTAGGGTTACTCCGAGATATTTAACTGAAGTTTTCCACTCGATTTATTCAGCACTGATGAAACAGAAATATGAGTGACGAGGGACTGATTTTATTTAGGGGAAGATGAACTGACATAAGATCAGCAGCTTTAGTGGTTATGAATTCATAAGCTGGACATGAGTAAAATGTGAGTGAGGAAGTGTAAAGTTGAATTCAATTGTAAAAAATTTTCCCTGCTGGAATTGAATTTTAGCCCATTGTGATATGGTAGGGCCTTCATGGGGTATATCAACACGGCGGTGACCTAAGCCAAAATAGGACATTGCTTTGGCAACAGGAGGGAACTCCCATGCCCTAGGCGGGAATCGAACTTACCATTGTGTCTTCCAAGCACTGCTAAAACTGTGACATTGTACAACATAGAAGATTGTTTGTGAATTCACGGTAAAACAAGTAATGGTAAAATCATTACGAACCACACCGGCATGGTATAAGCTTCATGACTGGGACATGGCTCCAAGTATGTACTTACTTACTGGCTTTTAAGGAATCCGAAGGTTCATTTCCGCCCTCACATAAGCCCGCCATAGGTCCCTATCCTGAGCAAGATCAATCCAGTTTCTATCATCATATCCCACCTCCCTCAAATCCATTTTAATATTATCTTCCCATCTACGTCTCGACCTCCCCAAAGGTCATTTTCCCTCCGGCCACCCAACTAACACTCTAAATGCATTTCTGGATTCGCCCATACGTGCTACATGTCCTGCCCATCTCAAACGTCTGGATTTAATGTTCCTAATTATGTCAGGTGAAGAATAAAATGCGTGCAATTCTGTGTTGTGTAACGTTCTCCATTCTCCTGTAACTTCATCCCTTTTAGCCCCAAATACTTTCCTAAGCACCTTATTCTCAAACATCCTTAACCTATGTTCCTCTCTCATAGTGAGAGTCCAAGTTTCACAACCATAAAGAACAACCGGTAATATAACTGTTTTATAAATTCTAACTTTCAGATTTTTTCCAAGTATGTACTATGGTTTCTGATCTAGATTGTACTAATTATCTGATTTTTTTAGATTTTTTCCAAACTTGAGGGGATTTCTCAGCATCTTCTTTCCAAAAGTCCACACTTGTGGAGTGGCGGTCAGTGCGTCTGGCCGCGAAACCAGGTGGCCCGGGTTCGAATCTCGGTTGGGGCAAGTTACCAGGTTGAGGTTTTTCCGGGGTTTTCCCTCAACCCAATACCAGCGAATGATGGGTAACTTTCGGTGCTGGACCCCGGACTCATTTCACCGGCATTATCACCTTCATTTCATTCAGACGCCAAATAACCTAGATGTTGATACAGCGTCGTAAAAGAACCTAATAAAAAAATAAAAATAAATCTTTCCAAAATACCATCTCTTTATCACCATTTCGTCGACAGTAGATAACCACGTAGTTGATTCAGCATCGTTATATAAGGAAACCAATGTGATAAATTGAACAGTTAATTTATTTCTGTATCATCTGACAAAATGAATCCTTTTATACATTCTGAACTGAATCTGAAATCCGCTATAGAAACTGGCGTAAATTCAGATTTATTTTGGATTTGTACAGTTTGGCCGATAATATCTCCGCTGTTTGTAAAAAAACACACTCACAAACGAGTTTCTTCTCTCTTTTCTTTTCCTTCTGTCCTCTTCTAAGATTCGATTGTGAACGCCTATGTTTTCTCCCGCGATGTATTGGGAGATCTTCCTTCTCGCGATATAAAGCTACTGTATCCTAGGAAACAGAAGAATAACGCGTATTATATTCCACATCAGTGCAAAATCGTGATATGTTACAAGAATCTTTGCAATAATACGTGGCGTCTTGTTTATTAACATTAATTTCACAGCGAAATCCAACCGAATCATGTCAATACATAGCTCTGTGTCTTTGAAGGTACGGTACAAATAAAATACTAGTGGTAATGTATTCGGCGTGCTCTTGTTCGAACCAGACGTGGTCGACGGATTTTTTTTAAATCTCTTAGCATAAACTCCTTCCGAAGGCAAGTAAAGCTAGGCAGCCTGTGTCGTAGATTTGTGGCAGGTGAAAAAGAACCTGACCCATGCCGTTCAATAATAATAATAATAATAATAATAATAATAATAATAATAATGTCATCTGTTTTAAATACAACAGTTTGGGAGACTAAAATATTTGCACTATTAACTTATATGGGACATCAAAATTATCTGGAATATATACCAAGTATATATCTGTGGTGTTTAGGCAAAGGGAGATAAGTCATAAAAATGAGTTCGGAGATAAATGAAAATTAAACTTGGAACCCTTATTACAAATAATTTTCTACACAAATAAAACACATCAACTGCTAGTATTCTTTGATTTTTGCACACCCACTTGTATAATTTAACTTGTGTGTTCATCTGGGAAACAAAATTCCATCTGGACAAAAAAAAAAAAAATGACTTATACCCCTTTACCCGAACACCACAGATATATAATATATAATACGTGTATATACTAATAACTAAAAAAGTTATTCATTTCATATGATCTTTAGTTTGTTTACGTACGTTGTCTAGTCCCTACAAGCGCTGTCTTTTGAATTTCTATGGTGCTATGTTGTTGTATGTAAATATGTGTTGTAAGGAAGTAGGGTAAAGTTGCGTATTTCCGTGATACATTTTTTTCACTGAATGTTACGGGATTTAGTATCTTGCTAGGTAGTTCACCAGTGTCTCAAAAGTAGGCGAAAGATGCCTGGCGCTATGGTCGAACCGCAAAACTTTGATTGACATTCAATTTTAAAAAAGTATCACGGAATTAGAGGTATCACGGAGTTAGGCAACTTTACCCTACTTTAACGAAAAGGCGGTATATCAAGGAATTTTAAGACCAAAGTGTGATCTTGATTCATGGAAATAATATTTCTTTTAGTATTCATGAAATAAAATGTAGCTGTAAAATTTATCGATACAAGAAAGAACATACATATTTGGTGATGTTTCAGCCACTGCTAACTTAAATAAAACAGAAAGGCCGAAGTTATGAAATAAGACTCTAATAAAAAGAAATTATGAAGATATGGAAACTGCAGTCGTAGTTTTCCAATAATTTAGTCTCCTGGAGAAGTAATACGAAAGTAACGCAGGGGGGGGGGGAAATGGAGATAAGTAATATTGCTCATACGAAATACTATAAGGAACTGTCTCCATTTTGTCACATAATCTTTATGACCTGTCATAGCTGTACACAGAACCAAATAGAAGAAAAGCTCAAACAGAAACAATAATAATAATAATAATCATAATAATAATAATAATAATAATAATAATAATAATACTTACTTACTTACTGGCTTTTAAGGAACCCGGAGGTTCATTGCCACCCTCACATAAGCCCGCCAGCGGTCCCTATCCTGTACAAGTTTAATCCAGTCTCTATCATCATATCCCACCTTCCTCAAATCCAATTTAATATTATCCTCCCATCTACATCTCGGCCTCCCCAAAGGTCTTTTTCCCTCCGGCCTCCCAACCAATACTCTATATGTATTTCTGGATTCGTCCATACGTGCTACATGCCCTGCCCATCTCAAACGTCTGGATTTAATGTTCCTAATTATGTCATGTGAAGAATACAATGCGCGCACTTCTGTGTTGTGTAACTTTCTCCATTCTCGTGTAACTTCATCCCTCTTAGCCCCAAATATTTTCCGAAGCACATTATTCTCAAACACCCTTAACCTATGTTCCTCTCTCAACGTGAGAGTCTAAGTTTCACAACCACAAAGAACAACCGGTAATATAACTGTTTTATGAATTCTAACTTTCAGATTTTTTATAATAATAATAATAATAATAAATCTCATATATTTTATAACTAAATTAACAATTAAATTATTAACGCTTAAATAGGGAACTGAACAAGGAATGCACATAGGGAAAACTGAAAACTAAAATTTAAGGAAATGGTGGTCAATTGTATTTTTTAAAATTTATAAAATTGTTATATGTAGTTATAGAAAGTATGTACTGTGATTTACAAGTTCAAAATGACAAATATGACCGAATATGGGCTTCTGATTTTACATGGTTCTGTATGTACTATGAATAGGGTTTTAAACCAGGTAGCATCTGTTATTATTCGGTTGAGAAGGTTTTATCATCCAGTCTGCTGTCAAAAAATCTGAAAGTTAGAATTTATAAAACAGTTATATTACCGGTTGTTCTGTATGGTTGTGAAACTTGGACTCTCACTTTGAGAGAGGAACAGAGATTAAGGGTGTTTGAGAATAAGGTTCTTAGGAAAATATTTGGGGCTAAGAGGGATGAAGTTACAGGAGAATGGAGAAAGTTACACAACGCAGAACTGCACGCATTGTATTCTTCACCTGACGTAAATAGGAACATTAAATCCAGACGTTTGAGATGGGCAGGGTATGTATTACGTATGGACGAATCCAGAAATGCATATAGAGTATTGGTTGGGAGGCCGGAGGGAAAAAGACCTTTAGGGAGCCCGAGACGTAGATGGGAAGATAATATTAAAATGGATTTGAGGGAGGTGGGATATGATGATAGAGACTGGATTAATCTTGCTCAGGATACGGACCAATGGCGGGCTTATGTGAGGGCGGCAATGAACTTCCGGATTCCTTAAAAGCCAGTAAGTAAGTAAGTAAGCATTGTGTATAAACTGTTGGATAAAATATCATTAATAATGTAGGAAATTTGTTTGGTTGTACTTTGTTTTACTTAGTTTATTTTTGCAGTAAGAGTTTTGATAATGTATTATATCGACTTTGTTACTATAAGATGAGAAATATACAATATATGAAAAGAACCTCCTCGAGCGTCGAAGGAAGGGCCAGTTCTGATCCTCTTACAGCTATCGGCTTTGGATTGAAGAAGTTGGCGAATGGAACGTCTCTACAAAAGCATTGACCGAGAGATCCGGGGAGAGAAAACAAAGTACGAACGAAACCTTCTTACATCACTCGAGTAGTTCCATTCAGGTCTTCTTCATTGCTAGATAAACAATGCGACGAGGGCTTTCTTCGTCATTTCAACATAACAGTAAGGTGTTCCATAATTAGCTGTCTGCTAAAAGTTAAAACATAAGATAACTGAATATATAGGTCTATTATTTTTCGCTCTATTAGGTGAACGTTTCAGTTTTGTCCGATTTCAAGATATCACTTTGTGCGGGGTGGTGTTTTTCCTTTCATATATGCAGAAAGATCCAATGTTTAGGCGCTACGCCAGTGATGTCAAAGCAAGCGCATTTTTCTGACCTTGACGTCATGCGCGGGCATTAAGCGCTAGGTATGCTAGGAGGAATAAGGAGCCTGTTGGATTAAGAAAACAGTGGTGCACAAACTTCAAACGGAACGTGAAATTTTATGTCGTTATTTTTATATGACTTCTTTCTGTTTGTTATTTTGTATATTGTCTGTAAAACAAAAGTACTAGCACCTATTTCTTAGCCTAATATTGCAGTTGTGTTTTAAACGTTAATAACGTAATAAAGAGTAAAGAAGGAATATTCACACAAATTCTATAATAACTACAACTATACTGTACTAAGTGAATCAAACACATCATTCATAAAGAAAGTGTTATCCCAAAGAAAGACACTGAATATGACATGATAAGTTGAAATTGATATTGATGGTATCTTTAGCATTATAAAAGTAATCAAAACAGTATCATAGTATAAAGCAAAGTTGTCTAGGTATATGTTTTAACTGTAAGTAATATTAGATAATAAAACTCTTATCACATTATGCTTTTAGGTGATATCGGTGCGGAACTTTCTGCTATCAGAATATTAAATTATCTCGAAATCTGCTGAAGCTATAGAGCTGACGTTTTACCAACACATAGGCACATATCTTTTCTTTGTGATGTAACAGTATTTGCTTTGTTAATTCATTTCCTTACAAACATTTTCCATGCGAATATTTTCAAACATTTTAATACACCATCTTCAGTAATACGTATTTACGATATATTAGATTTACGAAAACATTGTTTTAGTACCTGTAAGGCTGCTAAACAAACATATCTGAAAATTTCACTTTTGTGTAAAAAAAAAGTTGAGAAAATATTCGTTTTGAATAAAAAACAAACTCGTGAAAAATGAACATTAAAATTTAAACTTAACATTCTTATAATCCACTTATACTTCTCAGTCAAATCTATAAATTAACATGGATACAGTTTTAATAAGTTCTCTTCCCTTTATCCATTGAATCAGTGCTGGCCATCCCTGAATATAGCTCGACCAAGCGGCATATACTACCTCTTTCGTCTGTCTCTCTCCTTTCCGCTGTAAAGCGCTCAGGCTCTCCTGGGCTCTAAAGCGCGCGCTTGCTCCTATGGGCATCAGTTGACATGCCTGCGCTACGCATTGGCTTCATCATTAGGAAAGGCAAGAAATTAGATTCGTCACCAAGAACTAGTTTCCAAGCTCGCTCTGACTATTGTAATGTGATTTCTATTTCTATTTTTATTTGCCTTTCTTCTGATGAAATTGACAAGCAGATCTGAAATGTTGCATTTTGTTATATATATCCATCCATAAACACTCCTCACACTTACTAATTTCGTAAATATTTTTCTACCTTATCTAGTTTTTTTTTGTAATTATTTTTAGGTCCTGTTTGATTTCTACATTTATCATCCTCGCTGAAGTACCTATATCTTTATGTATTTTGTAGTAGTAATAGTGATTACAGTCTCTAGCCGAATCTGTCCACTTGTAGGGCACGAAACTGCAATTCTGGATGTTTTCTTAGAGAAATTGTCGTCATTGCTACTTTTGACTTCTATTCATCTTCAGCCTTTGACTTGAGGAATGGGTCCACACCTGTGGAGTAACGGCTAGCGCGTCTGGCTACGAAACCAGGTGTCCCGGGTTCGATTCCTGGTCGGGACAAGTTACCTGGTTGAGGTTTTTTCCGGGGTTTTCCCTCAACGCAATATGAGCAAATGCTGGGTAACTTTCGGTGTTGGACCCCGGACTCATTTCACCGGCATTATCACCTTCATCTCATTCAGACGCTAAATAACCTTAGATGTTGATAAAGCGTCGTAAAATAACCTACTAAAATGGTCGTCCATATTTACAGCCCCTGGCGAGTTTGTAGTCCAATATTGACTGGCTTTTCAAGAGTAGGATCCGGATAGGTCCATGCACTTACATTACATTGCCCCAATATGCGATTATTATAATTCCAGCCCGACAAGTGGCGGTATTGGCATCCCTGAATCCGATGCTTATAGGTGGGCTATCCTGTTTCAATCTTGAAAGTTTCAAGTCCTATCTCCAGACGAGGCCCAAGCCCTTAAATTCTAGAGACCCTACTGCCCAGAACCTCACCTCAATCTGTTTTTTAAGTACTGTGGATAGTGGATTAAATGACGAGAAAGTGGAGAGTATTTGTGGAATTAAAAAAAGAAACGGGAGAAGCCCGAGAAAACTCTTCTGAAATGTGTGCTTTGCGCACCGCAAATCTGTCATCCTCTGAGGAGTTTAGTGCTGAGAGGAATGCGGTTCCGACTAGTCTAGCCCGGTACTGGAGTGGGAGGGAACAGTGACAGCGGCAGTCTGGAAGGAAGTACAATCATACTGAAAACATTCGCCCAATTTACGAGAGCAGTATGCCTATTAGTTTTCTAACGTATTTTTGGCGAGAGAGAGATACAACCATTCGTACTTACATGTTCAGAGAAGGAAAGTATTGTAGAACATTTTATTTATTTATTATTTATTTATTATTCATTTATTTATTTACTAATTTATTATTTATTTTGGTGAAGTTAAGACCATCACACCATCATAAATACAAATACAATAAAATAAATAAAAAGAAAACTCATAATAGAACTACAATAATATCAATGAAAAGAAGAATCATATTATAAAATTTAGTGATTAGTAGAATTCAATTGCATTTGTAAAGTAATCAATTTAAATATACTGTACTGCTGAACTCACTTGAGAAGTATAAAGGAGAAGGTGGAAATATGGGCTAGGAGTGGTAATATGGGCTACCTCGTTTTTTGCTATGTATGGTTGTTGTTACCTAGCGAAAAATCTCTGAAAGTACAGCTCGTTTCCATCAGTTTGCGTGCACAAAGAGACAAACCAGTTGCCTTTGTGGTGTGGATGTGGTGTGTTCTTTGTGTTCTTCATCATTTTCAAAGTTTTTGCACGTATGTAGTTTCAATTTCATTGAAAGAAATATATTTCGTGTTTAGAAATCACGCTTGATGTGTTGCCAGGATTAAGAATAGCTCTACCACATGGCATAAGAGTAATATTTATTTAGGACAACAATTGCCATACGTAATCTTAGAAACTTTCACGAGTCGATGCTGCTAATAGGGGCTACCGCTGTGTGTAGCCCATTTTACCAGCACGTTAACACGTCCCGTATTTTTTACTATCGTGATTTGCGTTATTTGTTGCAGAATATTGCCGTTGATGTGTCAGAGGTTTCCTACTTATGTTTCTTTATTTTTTCCCATTTTATTTTCAAATTTTTGTTGTAGCCCATATTTAGACCCTACTACCTGTAGAGGACCAGTTCGTCTCTCTTTCAAAAAGTAATTATATGCAAATATCTATTGCAACTATTGATCTTTAAGACTGGAAAAATTGTATACGAATAATTACTCTGTATGTCAATAAAGGTTTCCAAGCAATATATCACAGCATTTTCCATTATTATTAGGAAAAGAAAATGGTAGCCCATATTTCCACCTTCTCCTCTAACTATTTGATTTTGTATTTTAAGATATCACCAACAAATGATTTTCGCATGACATTATAGGAACGATACCAATCTCTAGACTTCGTTGAATTGCCACACGCAGAATGCAATCAGGTTGCCGACGTACGGTAGTATAGAAAAGGTGAGCGACCTCCCGCCCTCGTAGTATAAGCAGTTCATGTTTAGAGATGTGACCGGTCCAAATAGAAAGAGCAGGTACAGCTAATGTATACCTATGTAAGGACATGTTTTTGCATTACTGTGGTTGGAATAGTCAAAGCTTAACATTTGTTCAGTGCAGACAAGAATTCAATCAAACATGCTACAATGAGAGTGTTGCTGTTCCAAACAATTGCCCCTGGAATACCCTTACCCCCGCAGCCAGTCTTGACCCGTTGGAAAACGTGGTGGGATGCTGTTAATTATTATGCAGAATATTACGGCAAAATAATGGAGGTAATTTATGCATTGGATAGCACAGACAATTCCGCTGTTGCAGCTGTAAAATCATTGCCTTCTGAACAGCTATTGGAAGATATTCTGTTCATTGATTCTAATTTTAAAATCGTGTCCAAAAGCATCACCCTGTTAGAATCGTCTAAACTACAACTCTCAGAAGCCTTTAATACAGTGTATAAAGTATCACAAACCGTTATCCAAAATAACAATTCACTAATTTCAGAAAAAGTGAAATGTAAGTTGAGAAACATTATTGTAAAAATTCTGCCTATTAACAACTCCGTATTATAAATGATGTACCATCAGGTCACGACAAGACGTCTGAAGTTGGTGTACTAAAAGTAGTGACTTTCCGTTCTTCAAATATGCACCTATTACATCGTGTGGTGTTGAACGTACATTTTCCCAATATAAAAACTGTTTGAGTGACCATCGGAGGAGATTACTTTGCAGTCGCTCAAAATGTACGTAACTCTTTACTGCAATGCACATATTCAAGGATGATGTGAGTATCGTACATTAAATTTTAATAGTTAATATATCTCACTACAAAATAATTGTGTATTTATATGTTTAGAGATTTCCTACTTCAATGATCATTCATTATATTTCTTGAATGCAGGATACAGGTTTAATTGTAACCGCAGTATACTGCTCAGTGTTTACATTAGAGGCATACTCCATCCTTTGCAAGCCCCCTTCTCATACAGTCTATACTGCGTGCACAGTAAACCTTACGATTCTCGTGGCAATTCCACGAAGTCTACCAATCACACATATTCTAAAATTCCAATAGAATAAAACTAAAAATTTTTCACAGCACTTTTCCTTAAAAATGACTTGTAACGGTGAAATATTTAATGAGTAATTCATATAATATTAACATAGCTAAAATCAGGGAGAAGGCTGAAGACTGCATTTTTTTTGGACGATTACTTCCCACTCCGCTCGGCTCGGCTTGGCTGTAGCAACAAAAGAATCTACCTGCAACCCCCGCACCGACGGCAAGAATACCTCAGGTCCAGCGCTAAACTCATCGGAGGAAGACAGTAGGCCTACATCACGTTCAAGCCGGGAACCGAACCCGGTTTGTCTGGATGGAAGACCAGCTCTTTAGCGCTGAGCCACAGCCGCGGCGTGGTCAAGTATATGATACATGAAACCTTCTCTTTTTTGGTCCATCGGTCCTTCTTACCGTACCCATTCCCAAGTAGGAAACGCGTCCGTTCTGGTTTGTTTACAAATGCCACAATAGAGGCATTCACATAGAATTCGGACCCACGTCAAAGCTGGGCCTTAATGTTGGGAATGTGTGTTAATGCTTTGTATTTTTATTCTGTCTCTCTCACACATACAGAGATGGTAATGGATCTCTTGTTGAAGATATATGAGAGGTGAATTCGCTGAGTGTATGTTCGCATCTCAACAGACGGGAGAAATGTTCTGCTTTATATCTTTTGTGGAAGTGGAGATTTAAAAGCTCAAGAGGCTCGCTGTGCGGATATTAATATCCTTTCCTAACTCCATTAGCGATGTGGGATTACATTGTCGAAGTGTGCAGTGTTTTTCTAACTTCAGAGTACTGCATCCACGTTGAAAATAGTATCCCCTGAACCATCTCCTTGTTTTTACGTACGCTACTTGACCCCCGTCTATTAGGCCCTTATCCTTGGGCAGTGAAATTGCTGTCTGTTTTCTTGGAACTCATCTTCATTATATTTGTTTAACCTTATTATCTCATTTCCTTTTCTAGATGCTCAAATGTTTCAAGCCCTGAATCTTTCAAACACTCATGACATTTCGTGTATTGTCTTTCATATCCAATGCTTATGCTAACAATAATCTCATTGTTTCCAACGAATATACAGGGCGATTCTAAAGTCTGTATACGTGAGAAATAATCGAAGAGATTAGGGCGACAATGTGCATTCTCAGTGTGTTGATGTAATGTCTCCATTTCGTTGATTTACCTTGAATATATACACGGACATCATTTTATTTTTACTAACATTTTTAATATTAACCTGGCCATACCTTTGGATCAACGCCGTTTGCTACCCCCTTCCACGACTGGAGTTCGATGATAATGGCGTAATATACAAACAAATCACTTTACTAGAAATTCGGGTTTTACTTTTTCTTTATTGTGTATAATCTTCAGTTTTTTATTTAAGTACAATTTTTGTTTTGTAATTTGCTATAATGACTACTACGAACTCTACATGCAAACGGAGCATCTATATTCTTCATCTGTATTTATTTACACATTGGACGAGGAATACACTACGGTATAGGAGGGAAGAAAAGTACTTTATCCATTTACGTAAACTAAGAAATATCGCGATTTTGTGTTTCATAATTTTCATTAGGTTTTTCTTTAATCAAAATAGAGTACAGTATTAACAATGAGTGTTTTTACTCACGAACTGAGCTGTCCATGCAGACGTATTCATTATGCAGTGTATATTATACTGTCTACAGCACATTAACGTACACTATAGAGAATGAAGTTAAATTGAAAAATAATCATAATATGGATATTTAAACACATTTTTAAATGGTGGCCGTTCATTTCGATACAGGCTTCAGTTCTAATGTGCATATTATCGCACTATAGACTATTGTACCTAATTCCAATTACCAGTTTCGTCCTTCGTACTAGTAACTCGTGTTGAAATAATTCTGTACCTACTCTATAAAAGAGTACCTTACGCACTGTAAATTCAATCTTCACTTCTGCCCGATCCGAAAAGATAAAATTACTCAGACATGCTATCTACTGTCCGTCCAAGTGGTTATGTCGCAGGGTCGTAGAAAGGGAGGAAATTACGTGAGAGTTAATTACTTAACGAGGCCCTTTTATTTAAGTTATTTTAAACAGTTGTATAATATTACGTAGACGTCCAATTGCTGAGAGAAATTAATGTTCTCAGAAAAGAGCTAAGACAGCCGAGCCACTAGTTGCCGAATAAAAGCTGGTGAGGGAAACCGGGATACTATGTAGACAAATGGACGACAGTACCTGTGCGAAAATGATTTAATATTGAAAGCTATTTCGTCACTGGAAAACGCGAACATATTTTTGGAACGTACTGTTTACTATGACCGTAACGCTACTATGACTGTATATGCGGTCTTTGATCTGTGTGGAGGACGGTTGAACTTCATTAGTAGAAGGGGTGAGAGTGAAGTACATTAAAAAACTCAGGTACAATAAAAATTGAAGTAAAAATATAATGATGCCCCTGTATAACAAGGAATAGGTATACAGGGTGTTAAAAAAGGATTCCATATTTTGAGAGGAGGTAGTATGTACCGAAACAATGATGTTCATTTATAGCAATGCATCCTGTGCGTCATGGATGCCTCCCAGCACATTCGACACCAACCAGGAGTGTTTTCTAAGAGTGCGTGATTCCTTAAGACGTAGGGAAGAAGGATGCATTACTATGAATGGACATCACATTGAGCACCTCCTTTAGCGATGGTGAACAAGTACTCGTATCCTTGTATGTTTCTGCACTAACGAAGGTTTAAATACTCTGTTAATGATTCCGATCCATCTATTATATAGTAATACTATTAATAAAATAATAAACTTTCAGGGATTAGATCGTCATTGAAATCTTCCTGGTCATAAAAAGTTTTATGTTTCTAGTCCCCTGATTGTTTTTTGTTAGAAATTAAATGAAATATTCGGTGTTTGCCAGTTTATCCATGTGGCCTATCAATTTATTTCTTTATTGCTGTATTGTTGTGAACTCATTGCTGTGAATTCTCGCATATTTTCATCACTGGGTTTGTGATTTGCTCTTGAACAGCCACCCATTCTTGTGAGGAACTTTATTTCATAGTCCTGGACTTTCTTTCATCTGTTGTTTTCGCTAGACGCGATTCATTGTCACACACAAATTCCACAATTTGGGACATCTGGCCGAAATCTACGGCTGACCGCTAGGATCCAGAATACAAAGCAGAGGTTAAATGAAAAATACGATATGATTGCGGAGAGAATACGGAACAATGATAAATTTAAAAATAAAGTACAATTTGGTTTCGGAGAAACATGAGATGAAAATACATTGAAGTGTAATGAAATTAAGTAAAAAAAATTACATAGTATTATACAAGTGATTGTGTAAAATGGATAATGAATCTCTCAATACCATTAGAGAAATTTTGTTAATGTCCTCATTAGAAAATTTAAGAGAAAGGAGAATGGTTTTGGTTAACTTAAATGAAGTTCCCCTAGCGCGAAAAAGAAGTCCTTTACTTAGGACAGAGCGTATAAACATTAATTTTTGAAGTGTATTTCTTGTGTCTCTTTTTGAAAGGTAATATAAGTAGATACGGTACGTAAAATAATGAAGGAGTGAACACAATGAAATACATAGCACAAGAAAACGGTTACAATCCAAACATAATAGACAACATCATAAGAAAACAAAACAAAAACTTAACAAGAACAAAAACACGCAAAACACAACACAAACACAAGAACACAAGAAATACATCACAGTAACATACGAAAACAAAAGCACACATAAGATCGCATCTTCATTCAGAAAGCAGAAATACAACGTAGCATCACAGTCTAGTATATACAGTCGCGAAGCTCAATACGTAGTAAATATGCAAACATTAGGTAGTTGCTCACCACTAGGATCGCTAATATCGCCTCATTACTGGCAATGCAAACTACTACTGTCACAGTCTATTGTTTCTAGCACCCTCAAAACTGAAGCTTCGTGACTGTATATAGTAGACTGTGGTAGCATACAGAACAGAAAACACACTACAAAGACATCTCAACACACAAAAAACACAAACAAATAAATACGACCATACAGGTCTATACAAACTCACATGTAATAGTTGCGATAAGTTCTACATAGGACAGACAGGCAGATCATTCCAAACACGCTACAAAGAAACATAAAAGCAATAACCAATGCTAACCATACATACAATAACATATATACAGACATGGAAATCCTACAAATACAACCCAAGAACCAAAAACTCAACACATTAGAACAATACGAAATATACAAACACACTAAAACACACCCCGATCAAATTCTCAACACACAGATCAATTTCAGTACACACACACACACTATTTGACTCCACTTTTCAACACTTTTCAACAATCAAACGCACCCACACAACAGGCAGAAAAGTTCGAGATGACGCCGAGATCTAGTAGGCTCTGAGGATGGTGTGATGAAGCACCGAAACAGCTGTAAGCCGCACAGACTTACATAATTAACACGAGTAAGTTACGCTAGTTAATCAATTACGTAAAATAAGCCTTTAATTCATGTATAAGTGACAAGCAATTCATTAGCCTGAAGTTGAAATGACAAATGAAGCGTCTAATTAAATAGGAAGCAAAATATAGTATCAATAACACACTAAAAATGAAAACCGACGCTTCTAAAGTAACATAATATTATTCCATGCTAAACACACAGAACATATTTTTTTAATCTTAGTTTACTCTCGTTTTAAAGTGTCTATAAAATTAGCCTACTGGAACTCGAGGTGTAAATTGAAATGTATTCCGAGTAGCCTATATAACTCTTTGATTAAGATTTGGCGTGAGTGATATGTACATCATAATATCGTCACCTGATCGATAATATCATCGAGAGGTTTAGCGCAAGTTGCTATAAATTACTAAGCACGCGGTACAAAAAATCGAACACGCTAGTAATGGGTTTTCACGCAATCGTTGGTGTTTTGTTGTTTTTGTTTCCTGTAGACTGGATGTATTAAAAATCGGTATCCAGGGGAACGAGACCTTCATTCGACGTCTGTTTATGGTGTTGGAAAACGACCTTTCTTTGTTACTTTACCTTGTCAAATATTTTTCTCCATGGAAAGAACGTAAATGAGAACTTAGATGTACCGGTAATTGAAAATTACGTTACCCTGTAATACAATAATTGAAGTAGATCCTTTGTTACAACTTTCCTAACATAGGGGAACTTAATGTTGACTTTAAACAATGTAACATAATAGGTCTTTATTAGAAATAAAAAAAAATCAGGATTCTTATAATAAATCTTATCTTATGTGTGTCACGCACTAAATGAATTGAAATAAGCATAATATATTTTTACATTTTATTCAGTGGTAACTTTAATGCAATTTTACGTAGGCCTACTGGCATTAAATACTCAATCATGCGGTCTTAAATAGTACATTATGCAACGAGCCTATAATGGTAGTAATTAAGACGCGAGTATGTTTATGAAACTCGCTTGGGCTTATTTCATAATTTTCATACGAGCGTGTTAATTACCATTATAGGCAAATTTCATACGACTTTTTATGCTCGCCCATATTTCTAACTTGAAATTATTCATAATTATTCATATCTGACTGGGGAGCGGAATTGAGCTTGTGCAATATCTCGTAAATTGTGAGATGCGCGCAGACGCGAAAGTATTGATTTTTTCCGAGAAACAAATGTCATTGACCTTGATATAATCTAGAGAGTAAAATAAACATTAATCTTGATATAACCTTGAAATTGATGTAGACATTGAAAAACGAGATGACAAATTGAATTTATTTGAATATTATTTGCAATTAACGCTAATTATTATAGTAACAGAACATAACCTTCTGCTACAGTATTGGATTTCCAGCCTCCGTAACGTTTCGCTAGTTGTCTTTCGATTGCATATCCGAGAATAATCGATACTTGCGGTTTCATATTGCTACAATAGTGTTTCCTGATTGGTGGAACACCTGAACTTTAATGAATAGGTGTACTTTAATGAGGTCCATTAAAGGGCTGCTACCAGGTGTATAATTACTACATTTCGGCATGGTCGAGAATAAATTATATTCTTTTGTTCCATTAATTGCTCTTCTGTTTGTTTGGTATTAACAAGCAGTCCTCTCTAAATTAATGTACTTTTAGCTTCCAATAAATGATCATGGGACCCTTACAGCCGTCTATGTGGGACAAATTACGTGTAACGAAACATTTCTCATCCTTTCCCTGTCAAGGTGGCGGCTATCATAAACCTGTCAATCAATTTACAGATAACGCTTTCTAGTGTTAATATTTTTATAGGGATCTATTTTTCAGGGAATGAAGAAGATAAAAAAGATCCCGCACAATTGGGAACATTGTGTTGTTCATAATGTTTGGGAAAAACTCGCCCGTGGCGCAGTGGTTAGCCTCTCTATTTCCACCTTGGTGACCCGGGTTCGATTGCCGTCTGAGACACGAAATTTGTGCGTTTGGAATCATTGTGTTGTTCATAATGTTTCGGAAAAACTCGTACGTGGCGGAGCGGTTAGGCTCTCTGCCTTCCATCTTGGCAACTCGGGTTCGATTGCCGTCTGAGTTAGGAAGAAATTTATAGTGGACAAAGTTAGCGCGAGGGTTTTTTCCCGGTATTCTGTTTTTCCTCCCCATTATCATCATTTCACGTTATTCCATAATCACCCTCACTTTGCGATGTCCCGACTGAAAGTTGTGGGCCTACACATTTGTGTTTAATAAAAATTATTATTATTATTATTATTATTATTACTATTATTATTATTATTACTATTATTATTATTATTATTATTATTATTATTATTATTATTATTATTATTATTATTATTGAGACGTAGATGGGAGGATAATATTAAAAGGGATTTGAGGGTGGTGGGATACGATGATAGAGACTGGATTAATCTTGCTCAGGATAGGGACCAATAAGTCCGCCATCGGTCCCTATCCTGAGCAAGAATAATCCAGTCTCTACCATCATATCCCACCTCCCTCAGATCCATTTTAATATTATCTTCCCATCTACGTCTCGGCCTCCCCAAAGGTCTTTTTCCCTCCGGCCTCCCAACTAACACTCTATATGCATTTCTGGATTCGCCCATACGTGCTACATGCAATGTCCAACTCAAACGTCTGGATTTAATGTTCCTAATTATGTCAGGTGAAGAATACAATGCGTGCAGTTCTGTGTTGTGTAACTTTCTCCATTCTCCTGTAATTTCATCCCTCTTAGCCCCAAATATTTTCCTAAGCACCTTATTCTCAAACACCCTTAACCTGTGTTCCTCTCTCAAAGTGTGAGTCCAAGTTTCACAACCATAAAGAACAACCGGTAATATAACTGTTTTATAAATTCTAACTTTCAGATTTTTTGACAGCAGACTGGATGATAGAAGCTTCTCAAACGAATAATAACAGGCATTTCCCATATTTATTCTTTGTTTAATTTCTTCCCGAGTATCATTTATATTTGTTACTGTTGCTCCAAGATATTAGAACTTTTGCACCTCTTCAAAAGATATATTTCCAATTTTTGTATTTCCATTTCGTACAATATTCTCGTCACGAGATATAATCATATACTTTGTCTTTTCGGGATTTACTTCCAAACCTAGCTTAATTGTGTAGGATTACAAACATTATACGAAAAATTATGATATTTTAATGATACTGTTTATATTAATTGAAGGGTTTTTGTACTTTGACTTTGGCTTTTATTTTCCCATCCACGAATTTTAAATTTTCATAGTAAACAGCCACGACACCAGACCTTCAACAGTAACGATGCTCATAGCGAGATTTGTACCCATATTTGTACCCACCAAAAGCTACATCTTATCTAACCAGTAAGTCTATCATAGACAGCCATGTAATTAAAATATAGGCCTACTGTAGAATTCGAAATGGAAATAACTTTGAAAGCTAAAAATCGAATTCTCGTTTCCATCAATATCTTTACGATCCGCCACTGTCCATATGTAGTATTGATGAGGACGTAGTGCGCACATACATGTATACCCCATACCCACATTTCATATTTTTATTCTTTTTTTTCGTTCTACTCTATAATACATTTCTTCTTCTCCCCTGTATATATTTTTTATTTCTTCTTATCCATTGTGAATCGAGACATCTGGAAAAGTTTTCCTTCCAGACTCAAAGTGAAGGATGGTCTTTCTTTTTCTCTGTTCCCTTAAAGCTTAGGTTGCTGTTGGAATCAGTATACTTGAGTACGGTCTGCTCTACAAATATTTTTCTTGCTGAATATCGGTCGAGTTCATTTCCAATCGCATACGTCGGTTACAACACGTATTTGCTTCAGGCGGCAATTGTTTCTGAAACACGCAAGGAGAAATGTAAAAGAAGAGGGCAATACAGGAAGCTGTTTAAGAAGAAGAAAATGGAATTGTAAGAAAGGAGAAACAAGAATTGTAAGGGAGAAAGAAGGGGAGGTAAAAGTATTAAATGAAGAATAAGCGAGAAGGATAGTACAGAAGAAAAATAAATGTAACAAAAAGTAAAACAAAGATATATAAGAAGAGAGAAGGAGAAATAATCGTACGAATAAAGTAAGAGTGAGAAAAAAGCATTACTAATGTGTATTGATTAAGAAAAATATGTCACTTTAACTGTATTCCATTCAATATAATTTATTTGGCCATTAGACATACAGTTTTAGGCTTCGTCAGAATACATTGAAAAACATATAATAGTACATTATGAAACGAGCATATAATGGTAGTAATTAAGACGTGAGGATGTTTATGAAACGAGCGCAAGCGAGTTTCATAATTTTCATACAAGCGTCTTAATTACCATTATAGGCAAGTTTCATACGACTTTTTATGCTCGACCATATTAGTAACTTGAAATTATTCATAACTTTCACGTTATCTTATGTGAATGGGAAGGGAACTGACCTTGTACAATCTCGTGTATTGTGAGATGTGCGCAGACGCGAAAGTATTGATTTTTTTCCCCGAAACGAATATCGACAACTTTGATGTAATCTCGTTAAACTTGATATAACCTTGAAATTGAATTCGAAATTGAAAAACGAGATGACAAATTGAATTTATTTGAATATTATTTACAACTAACGCTAATTAT
Source organism: Periplaneta americana (assembly GCF_040183065.1). Taxonomy (NCBI): domain Eukaryota; kingdom Metazoa; phylum Arthropoda; class Insecta; order Blattodea; family Blattidae; genus Periplaneta; species Periplaneta americana. The sequence continues at coordinate 180,802,138 of NC_091121.1, read as the reverse complement.
TATAGTAAGAGAACAAAATCTTCTGCAACCACTGACTCACCTCGCTTCACTGATACAACAGTTCAAATAAATTAAATAAACAAAATTGAGAAGTGAGACATTGACTTTTCATAATTTTAAATTCGAGTGTCATCCTAGTAAACATCCATTCTTAACGGCGATTAAAAGTATGAGTGCAAATAATAAAACATTAGGAATAACATTTTGACTGATTGAAACAGTAGAAAACTGGGCTATTTTTGGAAGATAGTGAAGACATAGGAGCGTCAGAGAGATGCGTTGGCATGGATTTTGTTTAGCATCTGCCCTCGCGGAGTGTGTAAAGATCTGCCGCTAGTCTATAAATCGTGATATAAACACCATGCCTCTTTGCTGCCTCTCCTAACATTTTTTTTTTCTACGAATAGAAGAAAACATTGCTTCCTTCCGTCTGTTTTCTGATTTCCGGTTTGTTTCATTCCATTTTTAGCACTTCAAGTTTGCATGTATCAGAGTTAGAATACTCGTTGGCCTATGATGTTATCAAATTTCACTCTCGTAATTATTATTTGCAGTTGATATCTGATCCACTGATTTTTTTACTTAATCTCATAATATGCGATAGTACAGTTCAAGTTCTTGTAGAGGTTTTCTACTGTAAAATTGTTACACTTGAACACACCAGGGATTCGTTCGTTCTTCAATTTTTATGTATATATCGCCATGACAACACAGAAAATTGTCTTACTTGTTTCCTGTGCCTTCCTTCGGGCAGAGATATAGCTTTCTCTATGAATACCATATCCAAGGGGGTTGCTGCCCTTAAACCAATTCCATTATTCTATCCCTGCTCAAGACGGGCGCGTGCAGTAAAAGGGATGATGCTGACAAACCAGGGGCGTCTTTGTTGTCCGGGCACTGTATGGTCATCCACATGCCCCCCCCCCCAGCTCCTCGAACCGCATCGTCTACCCTTTCTTTAGATAAAAATAATAAAAAGAGGAAATGCTTAACAACGTCATTCGATTTCCAATAATGGTGGTGCCCTGTGGTCCTCCTCTTGCTTGAATGTTCTGGTGGACGGGGGTATTTCCCCCACCACAGCACATCTACTATAGAAAAGATTCTCCTATTTCATCTTGACTATACTTCGATGTTTTTTCCTACAGCGAAATAGAGAGCAGAGAACAGGCGGAAAGAAATCTTCTAACCGTCATCGAAAACCAGGAAAACCATATCTTCCATTCACAACCTCTCCGTATCTGGAAATTCTCTGACCTTTTTTATGACTCTCCTTAGTTTTCCACCCCTTGCACCCTTTCTTCTTCCAAATTATAGGCTTTTTCATCAATACGGTCCACCCCTTCCTTCTGTGTAACACACTCGTGGTTATTTCTACGGGATTTCTCTCGATAAATGATGTCCAGTACGTCCATTCAGGGCGGAAATATCGAAAAATCCAGGAAATAAAAAAGCAGGCCTTTATTTTTGGGGACTTCATTAAGAAATAAGAAGAAGGTGGTGCAAAGAAAGAGAAGTAAGGAGGAATGTAAAAAAGTGTGGAGGAATAACAGGAGAATAACGGTAAAAGGTAAGAAGAGAAAAGGAAGAAACGAAGCTGAAAAATTGCTAAAGAAGAGGAAAAAGGGACGGGAAGAATAAAATATGATAAAGGGGAAGAAGACGAGCTAAGAAAAGATGTTTCATTTCTTCACGTACAACTAGGTCTATGTGTGGGTGGGTTACCTGTCGACAGGTGCATAGCTTTAGTATGTTCCATATCTTTATATAGGAAGAAGGGTTGTTGACGAACATCGCGCGAAACAAGGAGAATAAGGGGTACAAGGAGAACAGGAGGAGACAATTTGAAGAAATGGAGGACAAGAAGTACATTGTGGAAACAAGGAGAACAAGGGGAAGACAAGGAGAATAAGGGGAGTACAAGGAGAACAAAAGATGCTACATTTTCGTGTTACCCCCTATAGCTTTTAAAGAGAAAGACGTAGTTCTAGGTCAAAAAAGTCGACACAACGAATGTCATGTTCATGGTAATTTTGTGATTGTTATTTCAAATAAATTCCTATGGGGGGGCCCAGGTTTTTACTAAAATGTATATTTCATGTGCATTCCCTGATAAATTAGCTGTAGATACTGAATATTCACTTAATAATAAACATTTATGGAAATTTGGTTAATTAAGAAGCTACTTCTCTCTCTCATATTCGGTAGGCGCATATTCAGATTATTGTTTACTCATTGTAGGCCTATATGTTATAATACTCTGCTGCAAATATAAATTTCTGTGACATTAATAACTATTTTCTTTTCTTTTTTTACTTGTAAGATAAAAATGTTAAGAAGGTGCTTTTATGGGAAGTAACGTCTGTGTACTTTCAAATGAATAAATAAATAAATAAACAAGTAAATAAATAAATAAACAAACAAGTAAATAAATAAATAAATGAGTGAGTGAGTGAATACATAAAAATCAATACAACAGTTAGAAATCACTATACACAGACGAACATGCAGAAATAAATAAATAAATAAATAAATAAATAAATAAATAAATAAATAAATAAATAAATAAATAAATAAATAAATAAATAAATGAGTGAGTGAATACGTAAAAATCAATACAACAGTTAGAAATCACTATACACAGACGACATGCAGAAATAAATAAATAAATAAATAAACAAGTAAATAAATAAATGAGTGAGTGAATACGTAAAAATCAATACAACAGTTAGAAATCACTATACACAGACGACATGCAGAAATAAATAAATAAATAAATAAACAAGTAAATAAATAAATAAATGAGTGAGTGAATACGTAAAAATCAATACAACAGTTAGAAATCACTATACACAGACGACATGCAGAAATAAATAAATAAATAAATAAACAAGTAAATAAATAAATGAGTGAGTGAATACGTAAAAATCAATACAACAGTTAGAAATCACTATACACAGACGACATGCAGAAATAAATAAATAAATAAACAAGTAAATAAATAAATGAGTGAGTGAATACGTAAAAATCAATACAACAGTTACAAATCACTATACACAGACGACATGCAGAAATAAATAAATAAATAAATAAACAAGTAAATAAATAAATGAGTGAGTGAATACGTAAAAATCAATACAACAGTTAGAAATCACTATACACAGACGACATGCAGAAATAAATAAATAAATAAATAAATAAATAAATAAATAAATAAATAAATAAACAAGAAAATAAATAAATGAGTGAGTGAATACGTAAAAATCAATACAACAGTTAGAAATCACTATACACAGACGAACATGCAGAAATAAATAAATAAATAAATAAATAAATACATAAATAAATAAATACATAAATAAATAAATAAATAAATAAATAAAAATACATACAACAGTTAGAAATAGCTGTACATCAACATTCAGACATAAATAAATAAATGACTGAATAAATAAAAATCCATACAACAGTTAGAAGTCATGTACCCAGACGAACATGCGGAAGACCTGCCCAAAATCATATTTCCGTTATCACGGGTTTTGAAAACGTACAAAGGGTTCGATTCCCGTTAGGTCTCATTATTTTTTTCCGAAGTTTTCCCCAAATGTAAGCTGAATTTTCGGGTAATCTATGGCGAATCGTCATCTCTCCAAATGCAATATTGTTTTAACAGTTCCAATGGCGCTAAATAACCTAGTATTTGATAGAGCGTCATTAAGTAACCAAATTAAAGACCGTGCAAGGCTGTCAAGTAATATGCAGAGGGATTCCTATAAAACGCCTATAGTTGCTATAGTTACCGGGACTAACTGTTGCTGTACGTTGTTTCCATTTTACATAACAACGTTTGAGTACCGTATGCTCATTCACAATCAACTGACGTTCGCTCTCAGGTACTAAGAACTGTGAGCACAGGTATAGTAGTCCACATTTGCATTAAAGGTGTGGTTACTGCAGTAGGAACTTTCGCTGCATGGTATCAGGCGCCATATTCTTATTTACGACTGCGCTGTACTTATGGACTCTCCTTGCAACTATAAGATACATCTATAGCAAAACAGAAACTTCCGGTTGGACCATCATCTTGTAAACCCTTCGTTAGGGGGACTAGCTATGTCCTTAGCTAGTGGTTTTCCTAAGCATTGGCTTTGTGCTATGTTACTTTGTGATCAGAGAGTCCCATTGCTGGAGGTTATTTAATATTTGTTAAGAATGCAATCATGATATAATAAATAATGATATATAATAATAGGACAGAGTACGTCAGGTCTTGCCCACACCTGTGGAGTAACGGTTAGCGCGACTGGCCGCGAAACCAGGTGGCCCGGGTTCGATTCCCGGTCTGGACAAGTTACCTGGTTGAGGTTTTTTTCCGGGGTTTTCCCTCAACCCAATTTGAGCAAATGCTGGGTAACTTTCGGTTTTGGACTCCGGACTCATTTCACCGGCATTGCCACCTTCATCTCATTCAGACGCTAAGTAACTTAAGATGTTGATACAGCGTCGTAAAATAACTTACTAAAATAAAAAAAAGTCAGGTCTTTCACTGCAAAGCCTGCTTTCTCCAACCTTTCCAATTTTCTGCCTTCCTCTTAGTCTCCGCATATGATCCATATATCTTAATGTCGTCTATTATCTGATATCATCTCCTGCCCCGAACTCTTCTCTCGTTCACCATTCCTTTCAGTGCATCCTTCAGTATGCAGTTTCTTTTCACTCAGTGACCCAACCAATTCTTTTTTCTCTTTCTCATCAGTTTCAGCATCATTCTTTCTTCACCCACTCTTTCCAACACAACTTCTGTCTGTCCACTTCACACGCTCAATTCTTCTCCATATCCACATTTCAAATGCTTCTATTTGTTTCTCGTCACTTCGTTGTAATGTCCATGTTTGTGCCCCATATAGTGCCACACTCCACACAAAGCACTTCATTAGTCTCTTCCTTAGTTCTTTCTCCAGAGGTCCGCAGAAGATGCTACTTTTTCTAACAAAAGCTTCCTTGGCCATTGCTATCCTCCCTTTGACTTCCTGGCAGCAGCTCATGTTGCTGCTTATAGTACAGCCCAAGTATTTGAAGCTGTCTAAATTATAATAATTTGCTATTCTGAATAATTTATGTGCTGCTCTTTATAAGATGTCTTCGGAGAAGGATAGCAAAATTTGGTCATATCCATATAAAACAATACACTGAGGGGATAGGGAGGAGATATCAATCATGATAAGCAAAGGTAGTCCAGTATGTCAGTTCTTAACAGTGTTTATATGCGTTAAATAAAGTTGGTACCCCATTCTCAGGGTATTTTTCTTGTATTAGAAGTCTTCAGAAATATTAATACTTACTTACTGGCTTTTAAGGAACCCGGAGGTTCATTGCCTCACATAAGCCCGCCATTGGTCCCTATCCTGAGCAAGACCATCATATCCCACCTCCCTCAAATCCATTTTAATATTATCTTCCCATCTACGTCTCGGCCTTCCCAAAGGTCTTTTTCCCTCCAGCCTCCCAACAAACACTCTATATGCATTTCTAGATTCGCCCATACGTGCTACATGCCCTCCCTATCTCAAATGTGTGGATTTAATGTTCCTAATTATGTCAGGTGAAGAATACAATGCGTGCAGTTCTGTGTTGTGCAACTTTCTCCATTCTCCTGTAACTTCATCCCTCTTAGGCCCAAATATTTTCCGAAGTACCTTATTCTCAAATACCCTTAACCTATGTTCCTCTCTCAAAGTGAGAGTCCAAGTTTCACAACCATAAAGAACAACCGGTAATATATCAGAAATATTATTAATAATAATAATAATAATAATAATAATAATAATAGTAATGATAATGATGATATCGATGATAATAATGATACTGTAATAATATGATGTGTACTATCAAGCAGTACATCTCACTTAACTCTATAATGTGTCAGAGAAGGGACAATATTATTTGTATATTCTACATCTTAAGTCTGATTAGAGAAATATTTTACTAATGAGCGATGTATTAGTCGGTATGTTTTGTATTTATAATTTTTTGGGTTTATTATAATTACAGTTTATTCCTTTGTTAGTAAATAATTTTTATATTAATAATTTATTTTACTTGTGTATAATTATGGCTGACCATTATTTGGTGATTGGAGAATTAAGAGAAAGATTATCAGTAGCCAAGCGAGTAGAGCAACAAGTTAATATTACTAAATTCAATATTTTGAAATTAAAGGACGAGGAAGCTAAGCAAAATTATCAGGTCGAAATTTCGAATAGGTTTGCCACTTTAGAAAGTTCCGACGAAGTTGAGAAAGAATTAGATGTTAATAGCGTGTGAGAAAATATCAGAGATAGTATCAAAATTGCAGCTGAGCAGAGCATAGGTTATTATGAAACTAAGAAAAAGAAACCGTGGTTTGATGAAGATTGTTGCATGGTAGTAGAAAGAAGGAAACAGGCAAAATTGAAATTCTTACAGGATCCAGTTGAGGAGAAGATAGATAATTATTTCAATGAAAGACGGGAAGCAAGTCGTACACTTAGGAATAAAAAGAGAGGTTACTTGAAGGAAAAACTGAATGAGGTAGAAACAAATAGTAAGAATAAAAACATTCGAGATTTATATAAGGGTATAAATGAATTTAAGAACGGATATCAGCCAAGGGTAAACGTGATCAAGGATGAGAATGGTGACTTGCTTGCAGACTCTCCATCAATCCTAAACAGATGGAAAAACTATTTTGCGCAACTACTAAATGTACATAGGCCAAATAGAAATGATCGGGACGAAATTGAAATACAAACTGCTGAGCCATTTATACCCGAACCCACGCTTTCAGAAGTCGAAATTGCGATAGAAAATCTGAAAAAGTACGAGTCTCCAGGTATCGATCAAATTCCAGCAGAATTAATACAAGAGGGTGGGAGTGCATTATATAGCGAAATTTATAAACTTGTACTTGCTATTTGGGAAAAGGAAATTGTACCAGAACAATGGAAGGAGTCCATAATTGTACCTATTTTTAAAAAGGGGGACAAAACCAACTGTGGTAACTTTCGAGGAATATCACTTTTGTTGACGTCGTACAAAATTTTGTCCAATATTCTTTTGAGAAGATTAACTCCGTACGTAGATGAAATTATTGGGGATCATCAGTGCGGTTTTCGGCGTAATAGATCGACTATTGATCTGATTTTTTGTATTCGACAGATAATGGAGAAAAAATGGGAGTATAAGTGTACAGTACATCAGTTATTCATAGATTTCAAAAAGGTTTATGACTCGGTTAAGAGGAAAGTATTATATGATATTCTTATTGAATTTGGTATTCCCAAGAAACTAGTTCGATTAATTAAAATTTGTCTCAGTGAAACATACAGCAGAGTCCGTATAGGTCAGTTTCTATCTGATGCTTTTCCAATTCACTGCGGGCTAAAGCAGGGAGATGCACTATCACCTTTATTTTTAACTTCGCTCTAGAATATGCCATTAGGAAAGTTCAGGATAACAGGCAGGGTTTGGAATTGAACGGGTTACTTCAGCTTCTTGTCTATGCGGATGACGTGAATATGTTAGGAGAAAATACACAAACGATTAGGGAAAACACGGGAATTTTACTTGAAGCAAGTAGAGCGATCGGTTTGGAAGTAAATCCCGAAAAGACAAAGTATATGATTATGTCTTGTAACCAGAATATTGTACGAAATGGAAATATAAAAATTGGAGATTTATCCTTCGAAGAGGTGGAAAAATTCAAATATCTTGGAGCAACAGTAACAAATATAAATGAATCTCGGGAGGAAATTAAACGCAGAATAAATATGGGAAATGCGTGTTATTATTCGGTTGAGAAGCTCTTATCATCCAGTCTGCTGTCCAAAAATCTGAAAGTTAGAATTTATAAAACAGTTATATTACCGGTTCATCTGTATGGTTGTGAAACTTGGACTCTCACTCTGAGAGAGGAACATAGGTTCAGGGTGTTTGAGAATAAGGTGCTAATGAAAATATTTGGGGCTAAGCGGGATGAAGTTACAGGAGAATGGAGAAAGTTACACAACACAGAACTGCACGCATTGTATTCTTCACCTGACATAATTAGGAACATTAAATCCAGACGTTTGAGATGGGCAGGGCATGTAGCACGTATGGGCGAATCCAGAAATGCATATAGAGTGTTAGTTGGGAGACCGGAGGGAAAAAGACCTTTAGGGAGGCCGAGACGTAGATGGGAGGATAATATTAAAATGGATTTGAGGGAGGTGGGGTAGGATGATAGAGACTGGATTAATCTTGCACAGGATAGGGACCGCTGGCGGGCTTATATGAGGGCGGCAATGAACCTTCGGGTTCCTTAAAAGCCATTTGTAAGTAAGTAAGTAAGTAAGTAAGTGTATAATTATGGAATGTTTGATTAGAATACCAGTATTTCTGGTTGATTTATGGTTGCCTAAAACTCATATTGAAACACCACTTTCAGGTTGAATAATTTTCGCTAGTATATTGTTAAAATTAGGGGGTTAGGGTTTATTACGTACATTTGTAAATTTAATTACTTTTTCTGTATTTAATTGTATTTGAATTTATATTAGATTGGTTGATGGTGTAATTGTAAGTTTAATCTGTATGCGTCAGATGGGGGTAAGAAACTGGCCACCCCTTCCCATCAACTTTATATTCTTCATCCTATACAGTTTCAGTTGCTAGAAATTGGAACTCGCTTCCGAGTGATATAAGGGGTTGTTGCACAATAACTTCATTTAGGTCAAAATTGCATAAATGCTTACTTAACAGATGAATTGCTGATTAATATTTGTTACTTATAATGAAACTAACATCTGTCCATTCTTATTATTATTATCATTAATTTTTCTAAATAGATTTACAAAACCTCTAGTGGCAATTACATTAATATTCTCATTATAGAAATAGAAATAGAAATATATATATATATATATATATATATATATATATATATATATTCTCCCTGTAACATAGTCCTAGTAAGCTTATATTAAATTAATTTTCATCATTTTGCTAGCTATCTCAAATATTAAATTAATTATAATTCATTGAATTAAATTAGCTCATAAATTAAGTTACTACTTTACCTTATAGATTTATCTAAATTTAAATAAATGTGTAGTGAAGAATATTGCTGTAGAACCTTTTAAGTGTAGTGTAAATATTTGTAATTTAAATTTATGTATTGTATTGATTAAGGCTGGTTGAGTGGAAGAGAAGGCCTTATGGCCTTAACTCTGCCAGCGAAAATAAAACATTATTATTATTATTAATATTATTATTATTATTATTATTATTATTATTATTATTATTATTATTATCATCATCATCTGGCTTAGTTGAATCTTGAGTAATGCTTTATTGGTGTCACTTCTGAGGTTCCAACCTGTCTTCGGACAAGTGATTGATCAATAATAGTAATAATAATAATAATAATAATAATAATAATAATAATAATAATAATAATAATAATAATAATAATGTGGGAATCAAGTAATTTCGAAAACATAACAGACATATGAGAGAAGACTCATAACCGCTTTGATTCAAAATGGGAGTGTCAAGAACTATTAAAAAAAAGCATATTAAATATACAGTATGTTATTAAAGCCCTAATTCAAGAACTCAGAAACAGGTGGAAGATTGAGAATTGTCTGTAGGAGAGTTTTCACCTGAATATCTTTAATTATCATGAAATATCTGTTTCTAATCAACAGATTATTTCTCATGAAAGTAATGTGGCAGTTGTTTGATAAACAGTCCACCAAGTCATTAAGATAAGATAAAATATACTATACTAGTGGCTTGTGCAGAAAATGCTGCAAACTAAGTTCATTGGATGTTAGAATAATTTTTTTTTCAGATTTATTTTCAATGAAGAATACGAGACATTTTGAAAGTTATTTGCTTCCATAATAATGAAACATACTCCCTCTGAATGATTTTTTTATTCCAAATACTTTTTCTTGAACCTATCTACCTTCACCTTCAGTTTTTGAGTTTAAACGCGAAAACGCAATTAACAATGTTAGGACGATCAGTGGGTTTTTCATGTGTGAGTAAAGCAATAGGTAATTCAGGTCATTGCGGATTGTAGGTGAAAGTTTAAAAAAATGTCAGGTTTGCAATCATTTCTAAGAATAGACATAGCATCTTGGTATAGCTGCTGCATGTAGAGCTTGAAATGTAGAGGGTAAAATCATTTTACCCTCCTAAGAGATGTTGCTGAAATGATCGGGAGACTACATAATTTTGTAGGCTTCTTAATTTATCAGTAAGTAATAGCTTTGGTGTTTCCTTAGGAACTGTAATTTTTGCGCTCTCTCGAACCAATACTGAAGAGAATGACGCATATAAGTATCTACACCACACCGCCATTAAGTATATGAAAAAGACCCAACCCCACTTGATTAATAACTATAAAAAATATTTCATTTTTAATAACAATATTATTATCTTACGTAAGTTTTGTAGTTATATATAAGTTACTATATAGCCGCCACTCAGTAAATTATAGAAATGAAGACCTAATTTAAGAGATTCTGTACATCTACTTACATAACTCCACAACGTTTCACTTTCATATCATCAATATAGCATTAATATGAAATGAAAAATAGTCACATCATGGCATTAACTATAATAATATTTCATTTCTAATGGTAATGACGTAATCAAACCACCTTAAGTTTTCTAGATTTTAATATCCAATACACAGCTGTACTCAGAAAAAATCACACCACATAATCAGACCTGTAAAATATTTTTAGTAAGTCTTGAAGTTTTTAATAACCAATTGAATTTGAGATCTAAATATGTCAGCAATCCTGCAGGTCATGGCTTTCTTGTAATAGCGTATTGTTTATTGTAGTGTGTGTTTTGTTTTATTCTGAAATGGAATTAGTTCTCAAAACTGACGAAAGATGGATTTTGGAAAATAGGAAAATTATGTAGGAAAACTAACGCTTCACTGAAAGTTACTATTTTTCTGAAAATCCTTGGATGCCAAGCTTCAAAATGACGGGTCACTCATTAAAATCCGTTCAGCCGATTTCCCGTAATTTCCATTACCAGTTCAAATTATATATATATATATATATATATATATATATATATACATATACATATATATATATATATATATATATATATATATAAAATTAATATACGAGATATATGTAACTGTTTTATATTCGTCACTAATGTTACAGTATCGTCCTGGAATTTAATCCTGCGTTGCCTACCAGATTACTTTGTGTTCCATACGGAATACTTGTTACCAGCTTGGACGGCCCTGGTATTCAAGAGAGGCTGTTGTTATTACGACCTGCAAAGATAAAGATCTAACAAAAACATAACAACAGTAACAATAAAGTCCAGAATATCTGTTTGTACACGCAAAGAAAAAAACCAGAAGCTACTATATAGGCTTGTAATATTCAGATCCTTCTCTACGTATGAGAGACAAGCACTCTGTTGTTCCGGTACTGTATATCCCCTCCACTCACAACTGCCATAACGCTCAGCAACATGCTTTTATGGCCTTATTTAGCATCTCGCACGTCCTACCTATTCTGTGCAGGAAGTAAAAATCATTAACTGGACTTCTGAAGTTGGGATCTACGCAACTAAACGAACACAGAAGACAAAAAGAGTCAAATGAAGTTCTAGATCAGTGGTTATCAAGCCCTAAGCACAACTCTCTGAGGATGAAAAGGACTTTAAGACATTCTGAAGAAAAGGAGAGACTTATGATATTAACACAGTCTAGTATATACAGCCACGAAGGTCAATATTTAATAAATATGCATCCATAGATAGTTGCTAACCACCAGGATCGCTAATATCGCCTCATCACAGACCCTTTCCCCAGCAGACGATAACATGTATTGTACTTTCGATATCGTGTTCTTTTGAAAAAATTAAAACCTTCCTTCCACTATTGAAATATGAAATACGTAAGGTTTATATATTATTTTTATAAAGTACATGTATGATATTCTATAAACTCACCTTCCTGGATCTTTCGGAAGAAGGATAACTCTGACTCTTTTTCTTACAATTTATAGTGCTACAAACGTCTCCTTGTCCCACATTATTATTCAAATTTTTGTATTTTAGCCATTTACAGTTATTACAACCGATAACGAACATTTCACAGTTTACACAACTTTTCATAACAAAGCGAAATACGGCACAGTCAATGCCTTTTCGATCTAGACCAGGCCGTAATGTTTGTTCGGGTTTTCTATTTCAGTGTATGGAGCTCAGTGAAATATTATATTATAACTTTATTGCGTATCATAGCTAAGTTTTATTAAGTGTAATGTATCCATAAGTTCCGTTTACTTCTTGTTGCATAATATGCTGCAGAAATAATTACAAAACTGTGTTATTTTAATGTGAAGAGAATTTTACGTGTTAACATAATCTGTTCGCATCAACATTTTAAGTTTAGAATGGAAGCTGTTTTGAGGTTTAATAAAAAAGAATTTATATTGTGGTTTTAATATAGCACATCTACCTTCCTTAATGAAGAAAGAAAATTTATCATACCACTCCTATGACAGTGTACGTACGATTGTGTTACTTCGTCTCTTAGATAGTAGATAAATACAATAATTCAGTACTCAATTGTAGTATAAAATACAGACAAATATAATGTGCGGGGTATCATACATGACATTATGTTTAATTATAATCTATAATTGCGAATTTAGGAATATAAGTTAAATATAGTAAACATAACCTATAATTTTCATATGAATGACAAGGCATTGGAGACCACTAAATTTAGACAGAAAGGGGCAACTGGTACAGTGAACATAACCTATAATTTCAACATATCTAAATATCCGTGCGGTGCAACTGAACATTATTGAATCGTGCATAAATGAATGTACAAGAATTTGCAATACGATAAAATTCATCTCCGGTATTTCAATTTATTAACTTGTTCATTAAACGTTTTCTTATTAGTTTAGTACATATAAAGAATGACACAAATTTTATTTACGGATACATACATAAGTGCTCTGCCCATTGGCAGGTCTTTCACTGCAAACCCAGCATTCTCCAGTCTTTCCTATTTTCTGCCTTTAGTCTCCGCATATAATTCACATATCTTAATGTCTGTCATCTGATATCTTCTTCTGCCCCGAACTCTTCTTCCGTTCACCATTCCTTCCAGTGCATCCTTCAGTAGGCAGTTTCTTCTCAGTCAGTGACCCAACCAATTCCTTTTTATCTTTCTGATCAGTTTCAGCATCATTCTTTCTTCACCTACTCTTTCCAACACAACTTCATTTCTTATTTTGTCTGTCCACTTCACACGCTCCATTCTTCTCCATATCCACATTTCAAATATATCTATTCGTTTCTCTTCACTTCGTCGTAATGTCCACGTTTCTGCCCCCATGCAATGCCACACTCCACATAAAGCACTTCACTAGTCTCTTCCTTGGTTATTTTCCAGAGGTCCGCAGAAGATGCTCATTTTTCTATTAAAAGCTTCCTTTGCCATTGCTATTCTCCTTTTGACTTCCTGGCTGCAGCTCATGTTATTGCTTATAGTACACCCCAAGTATTATTTACGGGTATCATTTTTTATTCTGTTGTTATTGCATCTAAGCAATACAATGTAAAACACTGTTTTAATATATTGCCATTCGTAAAATGTATTCAGTATGTACGTACTTGAGGTTGAAAGAGAATAAAAAATATTTTCCCTGAAAATTTTTACGTACGCTGCAACTCATATTTCAATTTTAACATTCGAGTTCATATATATTCTGCTTCATAATACAATTTCCTCGTTCATAAAATACATATTCTGTAATTTATTATTTTCATGCAGTTAAAAATTCCTAGGTTTAGATAATATATCACTTAATATATTCATTCATTTATTTACATATAAACTAGAGTGGTCTGTTATTTTCGACCACGTTCCTGGATTCAGAATATATATGGCGACGCTGTAGTGGACGACATTAATATTATTAAAGTTGGTAGTACTACAAACGAGAGAGTTACAAAGGGCATTGGAAAATGGAATAAACCCACATAATGCTTTTCTTTTGTGTTTTGTTTTCGTAACAAAAGAGAAATTAACCAATTGTAGGCAGGAGACTTTAATAGCATTTACGTGGATAGTCATAACTGTTGAAAGCACGTTATGCGCGGAGTTGCAGTATTGAATACATAGTCTGTAGTGTTAGATCTTTCTATATTCCGATAAGAGGTTCCTTTGTTCTGTTGCAATACCTTGAAATATATTTTGTTTTAGACAATTGCTTTTCGTACTGTCATTATCATTCAACTGCAATTATTTTACTTAGGAAACTTTCCGACAAAGATTCTACGAATGTCTTGTTGTCTTTAGTGTTGGAGACTTTGTGCAGAAATATCAGACAGAGTGATAAAGCAGGTTTTTAGTTTGAAGACTTCCAAATTAATGTTGTAGTATGAAACAATGGACTTATATATATATATATATATATATATATATATATATATATATATATACACTTTAGTTTATCAGATTCTACAGATAAACACAGTAACCCATTTTTTTTAATATCGGAAAGAAAAATTGACAGGTGATATAGGGAAATCCAAATGATTGCATGAAACTTGTATACCCGAATTAAAGTACAACAGAGGAGACAGGACCTGTTCTGTGATCGAATCTTGTGTCGTGACTCTATTGTCGGCTTACAAGCAAAACATGATATTAAGTCAATAATATTACCTCTGAGAAAAAGGCTTTTTGAAAGATCTTAAGGTATATGTACACCCACAAAACGCAAAAAATAATGAAAAATTAGAGTTTTCAAAATATAACCATTTTAATAGAGAATTGTCTCCCCTTTAATTTGATATAAGAATTTTCGATTTATGTCTTATGGTTTTTCAGATAAGTCCCATTTTCCAAACTGCTGCGTCATCAGCTACGGTCACTTACTTTTGGAGTGATCTTCGTAGCAGTCAATCCCCTCGTCCAGCATTGCTTGTAAAATAAACTTCTTTCTAGTCCCGAAATAGATGCACAGATATCAGGGCATGATTATTAGATTGAAAAAAAAAACTTTTTTCATAATGAAGTAATTTATAATCTTTTACTGTTAGTCATAAAACTGTAAATTTGTGTGTCAGTGATGTTGTACGTCATTTTAATAAGAGTCCAAAAGTATAAATTAAAATTCTGAGGAGGATGGGCATAAACCCTGGGACAAACACCATCGCAGGATTTGTTGCATCAATGGAAATAGGGACAAAAAAACATTTAACACCTGAAGTTAAAACCAGGCGGAGGTATTTGAGAGACAGAAAGACGCTGAAACTGGACCGACATGAAGCTGCATAAGGGGTGACATATGATGATGGAGTCTTCTAGGCTCTGAAAGTTTGTGGCTCATTTCCTGTAAATAGTAATTTTGGAATATTTATAATTCTTTCAAACATGGTATTTCAGCCAAATATGGTGATACGAAGAAAATATCGGTGCCATTTTGAAGCTTGAAATGTCCTCCAGTGTCTGACAATGAGTAAAATAACATTAATATAATTAATAATTATCTATGGATTTTTTACATCATTTATGCACATAAAATACTATTGTAAGTTACATATATGGTAATAATTAATTAATGTAAATAAAAATAAAAAATAGCTCTATGTCAGGCATTGAAGAAGAGTTTTAGCTATAAAAAATTGAAAAAACTGTGGCTCTATCTTAAAAACTGCATGAGCTATCATGTTTCAAGTTACATGTCAAAATTATAAACAAAATAATTTTTATAAACAATTTAGACATAATTTCAAGGGATCTGTTCACTTCATCCTCTTTCTGGTACCATTCTAAATTGTATAAAAATTTTACAGAGCAAAATTATACAAAACAAAATTTTTTGTATGTAGTCCTAAAGGTGTACATATACCTTAACAAAAGTGAAACAACAAAATATTATTTTTAATAAGCTCTTTTACTTTTTGTGTACCGGTATTTAATTTTCCAGTTGTAAGTTTATACACACATTTTATGGACATTATATACGTCATTTTCTCAGAAGTAATATTTTTGACTTAATGTAGTTATACGATGAAAGAGTAATGGAACGGAGAAAAATTGTCTCCGGCGCCGGGATTTGAACCCGGGTTTTCAGCTCTACGTGCTGACGCTTTATCCACTAAGCCACATCGGATTCCACCCCGGCATCGGAATAATCGTCTCAGTCCGACGCCGGGGTGGAATCCGGTGTGGCTTAGTGGATAAAGCGTCAGCACGTAGAGCTGAAAACCCGGGTTCAAATCCCGGCGCCGGAGAGAATTTTTCTCCGTTCCATTACTCTTTCATCGTATGATGACGCAGAATATCTGCATGGAAATATCATATGTACTTCGGTACATTATAATAATAATAATAATATATATATATATATATATATATATATATATATATATTAATGTAGTTAGCTTGTAACCCGATGATATCACAAATGGGTATGGAGAGGAAAGATAGGTTTTAGTCTGAGATGAGGATTGGAGGAGGATTGGTATAATAGGGTAACCCGATGATATCACAAATGGGTATGGAGAGGAAAGATAGGTTTTAGTCTGAGATGAACTTCCGTGTTGGAGGATTGGTATAATAGGGTATTAACCATCATGAAACAAACTCTCTTTCTGATAGCTCATTCTTTCCCGTAACTCGCAGCTCATATGCCAGGTCTCACCTCATCTGTAATAAAATGGTTTATGTAAGCTACTGTCTCTAATACTGTTACTGTATTCTAATTATGGCTTATTTAACGACGCTTGCAAGTGCAGAGGTTATATCAGCGTCGCCGGTATGCACGTGTAGTGGGGAATGGGTGAGATGATGAAGATGAGGTAGGGAGAAGGGGAAACTCGGTACCGGCACGTAGCCTACTCCTGTCGAATATCACCAAGGGGACCGCCAGAATTGTCCCCGTCCGACGGACGAATCACTATCGACATTAACATATGCCTTCTATTCATATGCACTGCGGAGAGATTTGGGATTTAACCCAGGCATATTGGTGCACAAACTAGTGATTAGAAGTTGTGCACCGCCATCTCTCCTAGTCCCAAGATAGAAATTTTACACGAAAATCTCTCATCCCCACCGGGAATCGAATTCGGTCGGCTAATCTTGAGGTAGACGCGCTACCACAAAGCTAACTCGGCGGACGCTATTCTGTAAGTGTAGATTATCAAGAAATAAGAAATTTCCCCTTCATTTGAGCCCAGTTCTTTCCAGGACATAATCAGCTAATCAGTAATAATACACTGTAATAGTTGTAGTTACTTAAAGGGACTGGTAAATTAAGTTTAAATCTCTAACTTAGGCTAGTATTTTTGTTTTTATCCGATGCTAGAATCCATTCACGCTCTTGTCATGTGAGCACCAAGAATCTTTCCTTTGGACAAGTGGCCAAACTCTGATTCTGACAGATCACTTCTATTTTCCTTCTCTCTTTTCCCACTTTCTGTTTATTTCTGTTCTTACCTTCTTTTGTTACACTCTTAATTGTCCTTGTCTGACGAGGAAAATAAACTCACCGACATATTTCAGGGAGTAGCGCTTTTGCCTGTTGATCCAGAGCTGCGATCGGGCTTGGGTTCGATTTCCGCTCGTTTGATTAGCCTACATCAGGCATGTCAATTGATGCCCACAGGAGCAAGCGCGCGCTTTAGAGCCCAGGAGAGCCTGAGCGCTTTACAGCGGAAAGGAAAGAGACAGACGAAAGAGGTGGTATATGCCGCTTGGTTGAGCTATATTCAGGGATGGCCAGGACTGATTCAATAGATAAAGGGAAGAGAACTTATTAAAACTGTATCCATGTTAATTTTTAGATTTGCCTGAGAAGTATAAGTGCATTATAAGAATGTAAGTTTTAATTTTAATGCTCATTTTTCATAAGTTTGATTTTTTTATTCAAAAGAAATATTTTCTCGACTTTTCGTATAGAAAAGTGAAATTTTCAGGTATAGGCCTATTTATTTAGTAGCCTTACAGAATGTTTTCGTAAATCTAATATACCTATATACGTATTACTGAAGATAGGGTATTGAAAATTTTGAAAATATTCGCATGGAAATTGTTTGTAAGGAAATGAATTAACAAAGCAACTACTGTTACATCATAAACAAAAGATACGTGCCCATGTGTTGTAAAAATGTCAGCTCTATAGCTTCAGCAGATTCCGAGAAAATAATTTAAATATTCTGATGATAGGAAGTTGCTCATAATTATCACCTTAAAAGCATAATGCGATAAAGAGTTTTGTTATGTAATATTAGTTACACTTAAAACAGATACAGTACCTAGGTAACTTTGCTTTGTACTGTAATATTGTTTTGATCAGTTTATTGGTTACTTTTGTAAGGCTAAAGATATCATCAATATAAATTCCAACTTATCATGTCATACTCAATCTCTTTCTTTGGAATATCATTTTCTTTATGAATTATGTGTTTTTATCCATTTAATACAGTATAGTCTTGTACTACTATGGAATTTAAGTGAATATTTCTTCTTAACTCTCTATTATGTTATTAAGATTTAAAACACAAGTGCAATATTAAGAAATCAGTGTTAGTACTTTTGTTTTACAGACAATATAGATAATATTAAACAGAAAGAAGCCATATAAAAATAACGACATAAAATTTCACGTTCCGTTTGAAGTTTGTGCACCACTGTTTTCTTAATCCAACAGGTTGCTTATTCATATACACAACCCTTCCTCTTTCCATACTTAGCGCTTGCTGCCCGCGCACGACGTCAAGGTCAGAAAAATGCGCTTGCTTTGACATCACTGGCCTACATGTTTGGGTTTTCTCTGAGGCTTTGCCCAACTAATAAGGCGAATGTCAGGTAATAACTTGGATAAAATCCTCGGCCTCATCTCGCCAAATATCATCTCGCTATGACCTATTCTATCGACTCTAACTTAGTAGTTGATACAGCTGTCGTTAAATAACAGACAGAAATATAATTTAAATACAGTAAAAAGAGAGATTGTGAACTTCTTTTCCTCTTGTCTGAGTGGCATGATTTCGACGCTACTTACTTGACTATAACTGTTTGCTTAGAGTCGAGAAACATGATATCTTCGGACACAAGAGGCGTCAACAAAAATTCCGAGGATTCCTTGCGAATAGTTGTGTCCCATCTCGCATGCTTGTGTCCGCCACGACGCAAACACTTGTTCTCTGGGGAACTAGACTAGACAGCACTTGTTGCAGACACGTATTCCGAGTGTTTGTGGCGAACATTTCATTTCCACACTTAACAATAATTCTCGATTAAAAAAGGAAATCTGGAATATTTTGAGTTTTGCATTGAAAACAAAGTTAATTTCAATATTCCGGTATTGGGACATCAGAAAATACATAATTTCCAATAGTTATTAAACTTAATTTTATGTACCGATTAAATATTTTATATGTCAACAATAATTCTGTGGCCGAGAGGAAAAAGGTTTTAATTCAATTTTTTTGAAAATGAGATTTTTATATCTGAAAGCGGAAAGAATTCTCTACAGTCTGGTAAAGCGGTTAAAGTCAAATAAGACTCCTGACTGGATATACAAGGTGTTTAAAAAATACGGGGCATAATTTCAGGTATGTATTTCCCACATGTAGACAATCAAAATAGTTCATTACAACATGTGTCCGGAAATGCTTCATTTCCGAGTTATGGCCTTCACAACATTGAAATTCACCGGAACGTTTTTCTTTCCGCAGGTCGTTGCCGTCAAAGGAGACATTAAGAGGGCACTCTGACAGTTCATTCCGAGGCGAAGGTTACATTCAGTGTTGTGTAGGCATTAGACTGTGCGACATGTATTCAAATCAAGAGCTGGCGTACACAAACTTCCTGGAAAACACCATACCTCATGTTTTAGAAGACACTCCACTGATCAATCGTCAACACATTCACTTCTTGCATGATGGCGCTCCTGCACACTTCAGTCGTACGGCTCGCCAGTACTTGGATCGAAGGTTTCCTGATCCATGGATAGGTAGAGGTGGCCCAATTGCTTGGCCTCCACGCTCACCTGATCTGAACCCTCTCGATTTCTACTTGTGGGGTCATTTAAAAATCATTGGTTTATTCGTCTCCGGTGCCTGATTTGGAATCCCTTCGGAATCGAATTGTGGCATGTTCTGAGGACATACGCAATACTACTGGAGTTTGGGATCGTGTTCGCAGGTCAATGAGACATCGATGTGAGGTCTGTATTCAAGCAGGAGGTGGACATTTTGAACATCTTCTGTAATGACAACGACCTGCGGAAAGGAAAACGTTCCGGTGAATTTAAATGTTTTGAAGGCCATAACTCGGAAATGAAGCATTTCCGGACACATGTTGTAATGAACTATTTTGATTGTCTACATGTGGGAAATACATACCTGAAATTATGCCCCGTATTTTTGAAACACCCTGTATAGAGCGTTATCAAATGTCCTAAGTCCTTTTTGAATCGAGCACACACAGAATATAGGACTTAAGAATATTTAATACTTTATTCCTTACAAACATCACATGTTTACTTTCCATGCTTCCCTATTAAAAAGGTCTAACTTGTATTTTAGGCATTTTATCACATACTGATGCCCTTTCCTTTTAAACTTTTAGCATCAGGTAAACAGTCCTAAAATTGTTTAAGACCGAGTTTGCATTCCTAATAATTTACATTTCCCATATCTTTTTACATGAAAAAGGTCTTATGTTTAAATAATATCTTCTTCTCAGTTTGGGTTGTAGTCTTAAATGGGCTTAAGTGCGGCTATTTTTGGAAATAATCAATCAAGAAAATTGTTAAATGACCAGCATTACCTATTTTAGAAGAAATATAAACAAATAATACTTACGTACATACTTACTTACTTACTTACTTTTAAAGAACCCGGAGGTTCATTGCCGCCCTCACATAAGCCCGCCATTGGTCCCTATCCTGAGAAAAATTAATCCATTCTCTATCATCATATCCCATCTCCCTCAAATCCATTTTAATATTATCTTCCCATCTACGTCTCGGCCTCCCTAAAGGTCTTTTTCCCTCCGGCCTCCCAACTATATGCATTTCTGGATTCGCCCATACGTGCTTCATGCCCTGCCCATCTCAAACGTCTGGATTTAATGTTCCTAATTATGGCAAGTGAAGAATACAATGCGTGCAGTTCTGTGTTGGTAAACAAATAATATTCAGGAAAAACCTCTTACACAAAAGAACTCTATAATTGACACCAATTTCAGTCTTTCTACTGCTCTCCTGAAAAGTATAAAATTTTTACGTAAAACCTTTTTCCTCCCGGCCACAGAATTCAGTTCTACATTTAGCAAGTCTTGATTAAATATCATGTCGAAAATAGGAAATCTAGAATGTTGTGAGCTGTCCAAATCTAAATAATGTTTAAATAAGGTTTTTTCAAATACAGGACCCTAAACGTCACGGATTAACACTCGGCATCTATTAAATTTGTTTCTGTATAAATGAACGCAAATTTTCATACACAACGGATGAAAATTGGTTTCTTACATCTAGAAAATTAACGAGATACAGAGCTGAACTCAAATTCGGAACAAGCACGTGAAGATCTATCAGATGTAGCCCACTTTTTATTTCTTCGCTTGATTAATATTTCATGATTGCTATTTGTCCATGTACCTCGTTCCTTTCATTTTGTGCGTTAACTTCGAATCATGTTTCTGATTATTTCTGATTTAATTCTAATTGAATTATTTTTATCCTACTCCTATTACTATTATTAGATTGAATGTATCGCTGTAGTTGTTTCAAAACCTGCTCTGAATTACTGATGATAAACGAACAAGAAATCTGTTTCTTTTTATATTGTGCATCATGCATTTCATAAGTTATTGATTCCCTAGTAATACGTCTATTTCTGTTTTCTTTCAGGTAAGTACCTGACATCGTTTCCAGTTTAGAGCCAACAAAACGGTTCGTAAATGTTCAATGCCCAGCAGTTAAGTTCCCGGAGTAAACGACAGTAAGTACAGCCAATAAAAAGATTAGTCTTATTTTTCTGTTCAGCATTTCTCCATAATTCAACATTAGTTCTAAATCGGGCATCGATCTCGTGACACTGGAAGGCACATATGACAGCACTGCAAATAGTTTATGTGACAGTTCATATCGTGCATATTCTCTTTATGTTTGATTTGATGGAGTTCACGTATTATACATGAAATTCCATTGTGACCCAGTTCCTTGTCATCACTTTTGTATAAATGTGATGCCTTTACAAAAGTTGGAGCCATAGGAGGGTCAGGGATTCGTGCTCAGGTATTGGCGAGATTTTTCTCATCATCATAACTGTCAGGATGTCTGCGAGGTGCACCAAGCCTCTTGTAAAATTGAGTACCAGTACCAATTTTTCCAGTTGACTTCTTGTGACATCCCGTCTCTTTTGGAACCACCAGGTATTAGTTGCACAGATGGTAAACGACCTCACCTTAATTCCATGGTCTAGAGGAAAATCTTTAATTTGGGACTCCACTTGCGTTGACACTCTAGCTCCATCTCACTTACAGAATATCTCCAGACGCGCAGCATCTGCTGCTGAATTAGCCGTGAAGAAGAAAGTCAATAAATATGCTCATCTTTTAGACAATTATATCTTTGTCCCATTTGCTGTGGAGACCTTCGGTCCTTGAAGTCATGACGCTAAAGTTTTGGTATCTCAAATCGGCCAAATTTTGATCTCCATTACTGGTGATCGTCGTTGCACTACTTATTTGCGTCAACGCTTAAGTATTGCTATTCAACGCGGAAATGCAATGAGCGTTTTGGGTACTCTTCCAGAGTCCAGCCCTTTGGACGAACTTTTTCTCCTGTAAAATTTTTTATCTCTATTTAAATGTTTATATTTATTTTTTATATATGTGTAATTGTAACGGTGAAAATATTGTTAATCAAATAATTATTTTTTTCATAAGTATATATTATTTTTATAATTAAAAAATGCTCAAGTTTTTCCAGGGGATAAAGCATGTTACATCTGCTTCTATGTCCCCGTAATATGCGTACGACGTCACTTAATAGATTACGTTTACCTTACCTTCACAAATGTTCATACCAGGAAAACAGAAATTTAATTCCAAATATCACAGTTTGTTTTATCCTAGTTTGAAATGACCTACAATGAGACAGAAATTGTGTCTTTTTATGTGAAAGGTTTGCTCTGAGGTCATTTATGATACCATGGAAACAGAATTGTAAGTTGAACTTTGTGGTTCACGATTTTTCACGCTGTTCGTCTCGAAATTTTCCAAACAGCCCTTTCCCTCATTTTCCCTTATTTATTTTTTGTTTATTTATTTAGTTATTTATCTCTTTGTTTATCTATTTTTAATTATTTATTTATATCTTTATTTATTTACTTATTTATTTATGTATTTATATATTTATTTACTTATTTAGTTATTTATTTATTTACTTATTTATTTACTTATTTAGTTATTTATTTATTTACTTATTTATTTACATATTTATTTATTTATTTACTTACTTATTTGTTTATTTACTTATTTATTTCTTTAGTTATTTAGTTATTTATTTATTTACTTATTTATTTAGTTAGTTATTTACTTATTTATTAATTTATTTACTTATTTATTTAGTTATTTATTTATTTACTTATTTATTTACATATTTATTTAGTTATTTATTAATTTATTTACTTATTTATTTAGTTAGTTATTTACTTATTTACTTATTTATTTATTTGTGTATTTATTTATTTACTTATTTATTTATTTGTGTATTTATTTATTTACTTATTTATTTATGTATTTATATATTTATTTACTTATTTATTTATTTGTGTATTTATTTATTTACTTATTTATTTACTTATTTATTTATTTACTTATTTATTTACTTATTTATTTATTTACTTATTTATTTATTTACTTATTTATTTCTTTAGGTATTTAGTTATTTATTTATTTACTTATTTATTTAGTTAGTTATGTACTTATTTATTTATTTGTGTATTTATTTATTTTCTTATTTATTTAGTTAGTTATTTACTTATTTATTTATTTGTGTATTTATTTATTTACTTATTTATTTAGTTACTTATTTATTTATTTACTTATTTATTTCTTTACTTATTTATTTACTTATTTATTTATTTACTTATATATTTATTTAGTTATTTATTTATTTATTTATTTACTTATTTATTTAGTTAGTTATTTACTTATTTATTTGTGTATTTATTTATTTACTTATTTATTTATTTAGTTATTCATTTATTTACTTGTTTATTTACTTATTTATTTATTCAGTTATTTATTTATTTATTTATTTAACATTCAAGTAGAGTAGACATGCAATTTGGAATTTTTTTTATTTGTGATTCAGGTCACCAATACATTGGTAAATCATGTACAAGTTATTTTACTGATATCTTCATAATAATTTATATATAGCCCATTAAATTTGACATTGTCAAGTGATTGTTCCATCCTTTATAGCTACTCAGTTTCCCGCTAATTTCTTTATAAAAGGTGCATTTTCTCAGGAACTACTCCATGCAATTGCATGACATTTTTTGTGGTTATTATTAGATAACTATATGTTTGATCCTGAGCCCAAGAATTTAACCCAATCTGCTAAATATTTCATGTAAATAAATTCAAAACTTAAAAATTAAACAAAAACTTTAAAAATAATAAAAAGTGAACTAGAGCACAAGTTCTAAATATTATAGATTAGGTTATTAATAATGTACATAAAATATTACATACAAATTTTGGTGATATTGTAAGTTTCCATTACCTTCATCTGTTTTTTTATATTAATGTATGGAACATGTTGCAGAATTACTTACATTAGGCATAACAGATTGAAATTTATGCAGTAGTTGCTTACAAATGTGTATAATAAACATATCACATTTGATTTAAATTGGATCTATCTACCCAGAGATATAATTTCTTTTTGTCAACGAATGCGAAAGAATATTGTGCTTGTTGGCGCCTCTTTAAATTCCTGAAACGAATTGGTAAAAAAACAAAATGTAGACTTTCTTATTCTGTCTGTGTATTTCACACGCTCTATTCTTCTCCATATCCAGATCTCTACACTTTGACATAACGTCCATGTTTCTACCCCATACAGTGGCACACTCCACACGAAGCATTTCACTAGTCTCTTACATAGTTCTTTTTCCAGACGTCCGCAAAAGATGCCCTTTTTCCTATCAAAAGTTTCCTTCACTATTGCTGTCCTTTTGACTTCCTGTCAGCAGATCGTCTTACCGCTTATAGTATACCCCAAATAGTTGAAAGTGTTCACCTGTACAAGGACTCTGAAATACTTTGTCAATTAAAAATTGTCGACTTAACATTCCGTACACGAGAAATCGAAGTCGTCGGAGAATAGTTCTGCTTGTCTCTCAGCTATTTTCTTCACGTTACACCTCAGTCTTCTTTGGAGAGAAGACTTTAACAGATTGAACTCCTCAACTATTAGGGGCTACATGCATAATTCCTTACATTAGAGGCGAAATGTTACATTTTGTCTAAATATAATTGAAGCGTAACGAGGAATGCCATTGTATTGCTTGAAGTCATGTAAGTATCCTGAAGTCTCAGTTACGGTTTCTGTTACCCACAGCACTTGGTTTATGAACTATAACCACCTGCTTCTGTGCGACCACAAACGGCACCAGTATTACCACAAAACCGCTGTCCACAATATCCCGGACGAGTTTCACAGACGTTGTAAAAATTCATTCTGCAATTGGAGACAAAGTTTTTTTTAAGCGTTACATATGTACAACTCCAAGGTACAGACCAGAAAGTTTGTTAACTCCTCGGGCGAAGGTTTTTCTCTGTAACTTGAACTATTGCATCCTTCACCTGACATAATTAGGAACAATAAATCCAGATGTTTGAGATGGGCAGGGCATGTAGCACGTATGGGCGAATCCAGAAATGCATATAGTGTGTTAGTTGGGAGGCCAGAGGGGAAAAGACCTTTGGAGAGGTCGAGACGTAGGTGGGAGGATAATATTAAAATGGATTTGAGGGAGGTGGGATATGATGGTAGAGACGATTAATCTTGCTCAGGATAGGGACCAATGGCGGGCTTATGTGAGGGCGGCAATGAACCTCCGGGTTCCTTAAAAGCCCGTAAATAAGTAACTTTAACTAATTATTAGTAAATAACCCAGAATGCATTAATTTATTCATTATTGCCTCATTGATCAGTTTACGTTTTGGTCATTATGGTGCATTTTAAGTAAACCCGTTACAAAGAACACATCACAGCCATAACCAAACCACACAACACTTCCACATACGCAGAACACATCACAAACACCAACCACACCTACAGCAACATAGACACAGGTATGGAAATTCTACATATCTAACCGAAAAACCAGAAACTAAAAACTAAAACAATACGAAATATACATATTCACAAAACCACACCCACAACAAATCCTCAACTGAATTTCAGAACACACACACCATTTGACTCCACTCTACACAACACAAACGCACTCCAGCAAATCAAATGAATACACCGGAAGACGCAAGGACCTCATCAGTTCTGAAGATGGCTCACAAGCCGAAGCTAATCAACTACATATTTATAAACATAGTTCAATATTAACACATGAAAGTAGGGCTCGGACTTTTAAGTGCTAAAAATCAGGAAAATATGTGACAAAAAAGGAAAAATATTTAATTATGGTTCAGTTCTTTTATGTGAATATAAACAATATGCAGTACTCATCAGTATAAATTATGCTGTCTCTTCAACTGCTGAAGAATTACAGCACACAATGAGATTCATCCTCAAGTTTTCCATCACAAACGACTGACGATTATCGTGGAACACTGCCTTGTACTGGGAAAAAGAGCGCCTTGGCCATGAGAAACAACATGCACTGCCTAGAGACATGTTTATGATTGGAAACGAAAACGGAAGCAGCTGATGTTTATGAAATTATAATTGCTTCCTGAATCAACGTTATGATAACTTACAAGGCACTCCTAAATGACACATCATTGTTTATGTGTGTTAGTTACAGTACAATTTTTTAGTGGTGACAGTTCTTATCGCTTGTGGTGAATAGCAGACTGCAGTTCCACAGGTCCATATGTAGGCTAATTCCGAGAAACAGTTGTCAGCTGTCACGTCTAAGCAACTGCACTGAACATTGGGTTGATTAATCTGAAATGGAGCTTTTTTCGAAAATTATTTTATGAAAACGTAATTGTTATGTGTTTTATGCGAATATTTCAAAATATGTATTTACATTTAAAAATTCAAAATATGTGTTTTTATGTGAAATAAAATTTAATAGTACATTTTGCAACGAGCCTATAATGGTAGTAATTCAGACGCGAGTATGTTTGTTTATGAAACTCGCTTGTGCTCGTTTCATAATTTTCATACGAGCGTCTTAATTACCATTATAGGCAAGTTTCATACGACTTTTTATGCTCACCATAATTCTAATTTGAAATTATTCATAAGTATTCATGTTATTGTTATGTGAGTGACTGCAATAGCCTACCTCATAAATTGTGAGATGTGCGCAGACGCGAAAGTATTGATTTTTTCCGGGAAACGAATGTTGACGACCTTGATATAATCTAGAGAGTAAGATAAACATTAATCTTGATATAACCTTGAAATTGAATTCGACATTGAAAAACGAGATGACAAATTGAATTTATTTGAATATTATTTACAATTAACTCTAATTATTATAGTAACAGAACATAACCTTCTGCGACAGTATTGGATTCCCAGCCTCCGTGACGTTTCGCTAGGCATCTTTCGATTGCATATCCGACAGTAATCGAAAACCTGAACTTTAATGAATAGGTGTACTTTAATGGCATGCATTAAAGGGCTGCTACCAGGTATATAATTACTACATTTCAGCATGGTCGAGCATAAAATATATTATGCTCATTTGACCGTCTGAACCTTGAAGCACAATTACGATTTTCTATTACAGTGTAAATAAAATATTTTACCTAAGAATCCTAGCCCTAGTGATCATCATATATTATTTTCCTAAGTAATATTTTTGCATATATCTTATGAGTTAATGAAGCTAATTTCACAATAATGCTCACAATTCGTAGACCCTCCTGTTCTTACATCATACTCTCGTACCAGATGTTTCATTATGGAGAATGAAGGGAAAATTAGGATGAAACGGATATTTTTGGTGGGATACAATTCCTAATGTTGAAGAAAAAGGAACAAAACTCTTTTGCTCCAATCTTGTCCACCCTGTCAGTCAGTTGATCTGAGTTTGTAAACCTCGCTGTAGCACTGAACTACAGCTCATTGGAAAAGTGTACATGACGTCCTGGAAATATTTTGCAGTGCAGAAGTTTCCGTTGATAAAAATTAAGGAGAAATACTCATGTATACAAATGGTGAAAACATTATAGGAAAAAAAGGAAAAGGAAGGAAAGGGGATTTTCCCTCAAATCATTTTTTGTGGACGGTCCACACCTCTGCAGTAACGGTCAGCGCGTCTGGCCGCGAAACCAGATGGCCCGGGTTCGAATGGGCAGGGCATAGTTGCGCCCCACGGTCAGATAAAATGCAGGAAATAAAAAAGGGTCCCTGTTTTGAGGGCATAGTTGCGCCCCGTTCCCATCAGGTAGAAAAAAGGTGATGGCATAGTTGCGCCCCGATGAAATAGGTAGAGAAAAAGACACTACGGGAACTCGAGCCCCGTAATCAACCTACCTCATTGATTTCTTATGCGATTTAATATTCATTATCGATACCGTTAAAATGAACACCATGAAGTTGGCAGTATTTTATTAACTGTTTTTCTACTGTTTATGCAGTGATTATCGATAGCCTACCGTTAAAATGAATACCATGAAGTTGGCAGTACTTTATTAACTGACATAATTATTGAAATGAGTGAGCCGTTGGAATATGGGGCCTTAGCAGTCTTGGCATTTTATTAGTGATCTTCACGCCATCTGTGGCGTATAATGAGGATAATTTAAAATTAATGTTAAGTTTAGTGAAAAGGGTAAAGAGTTAATAATTCACAATGGTTATAAGTTTCAATTTTCGAAACCCTGTACCGTAGGGTTAAGATATCGATGTACAAACCAAAAATGCAGTTCATTTATTGTGTGATCGATAATAAAAGTGTTATTTTAAATAGTAAAATTGATCATATGCTAGGCCTATCTAATTTCAATGCAGCTATCACTGTAATATTTGTAAGTAATTTATTTATTTTATGACAATCACTTTAGTGTGTACTATGCCCATCGGGACGCAACTATGCCGTGTCCCTTCTGCTACCTGATTCCTTCGGGGCGCAATTATGCCATGCCTAGGCCTCCCAATTGACCGCGGGGCACAACAATGCCATACCGGTTCGAGTCCCGGTTGGGACAAGTTATCTGGTTGAGGTTTTTTCCGGGGTTTTCCCTCAACCCAATACGAGCAAATGCTGGGTAACTTTCGGTGCTGGATCCTGGACTCATTTCACTGGAATTATCACATTCATTTCATCCAGACGCTAAATAACCTGAGATATTGATACAGCGTCGTAAAATAACGCGATAAAATAAAAAAAAAATCTTTGTGGACGACACATTTTTCTTTAGTTTCCCGAGATTTGAACTAAGATTTCCAGAATGGAAACCGAACCTCAAAAAGCTCGTTAACTATAGAGGAGAAGGTGGAAATATGGGCTAGGAGTGGTAATATGGGCTACCTCGTTTTTGACTATATATGGTGGTGCTACCTAGCGAAAAAGCTCTAAAAGTACATCTCGTGTCCATCAGTCTGCGTACGCAAAGACACAAACCAGTTGCCTTTGTGGTGTGGATGTGGTGTGTTCTTTGTGTTTTTCATCAATTTTAAAGTTTTTGCAGGTATGTGGTTTCAATTTTATTGAAAAAAATATATTTCGTGTTTAGAAATCACGCTTGATGTGTTGCACTGATTAAGAATAGCTCTATCACATGGCATAAGAGTAATATTTATTTAGAACAACAATTGCCATACATAATCTTAGAAACTTTCACGAGTCGATGCTGCTAATATGGGCTACCGCTATGTGTAAAATATGGGATAGGTAGCCCATATTACCAGCACATTAACACGTCCCGTATTTTCTCTATCGTGATTTGCGTTATTTGTTGCAGAATATTGTCATGGATGTGACACAGAGTTCCTACTTATGTTTCTTTGTTTTTTTTTTCAATTTTATTTTCAAATTTTTGTTGTAGCCCATATTTAGACCCTACTACCTATAGAGGACCAGTTCGTCTTTCTTTAAAAAAGCAATTATATGCAAATATCTATTGCAACTATTGACCTTTAAGACTGGAAAAATTGTAAATGAATAATTACTTTGTATGTCAATCAAGATATCCAAGCAATATGCCACACCATTTTCCATTATTATTAGGAAAAGAAAATGGTAGCCCAAATTTCCACCTTCTCCTCTATAGACTACCTTTCTATACATCTGTTACAGCAATTTTATGTGCAGTAATGTACTATTTTAGTAACGAGATATAAAATAATCCACTATATGTATAATCCTAATATGATACATTTGCTGTTTATAGAAATGAGATTATACCATAAACAGCTTTAATCTGGTATTAAAGTCTTGAACATCACTGCAATATAAAAACACCATGTTCTGACATTAAACAGTAGAATAACGATAATCGAAAAAATGTTGTTTCCAGTACTTTTTTTCTGCAATTGTAACTCTGTTTTCATTTCATCGGAACAATAATGACAAAATTGTTGGAACTCTTCTTAAATCTGTTTGTACTATTGTAACAGAACTTGTTGTGCAATGCCATTTTTAAGCAGTTGAAAAGGGGTGAGAGTTAATAACCAAATGTTTTTTTTTATTAAAACTGTTATAGCTGTAATCTGGACGACACATTTTTCCATGTCATTAGTAGTAAAATGCAGTGCCTGTTTATAAGTAATAGCTGATGTAAAATGCTTAGGGTGGAAAGAGTTGCTTGTAGTAACGGGTCGCAGTGGTTTTGTATATGTTTTTTGTATTCTTTTCTTCTCCTCCCTGTGGGGTGAATTAATCGGTAAGGTTAGAAAAAAACATTAGCGTTATAAAGAGAGCGTTTAGTTGTTGTGACACGTCCTCGGGTTGTGCTCCGGTAATTGGTTCCAGTAGCGTGGTGACCCAGCCATGGTTATAACATTTACATAATTGGACCATCAGTGGTATCCGCCGTTCAGCTTAAAAAAATAACACTCTTCTTCCTTTATACCCACCTTACTCTCTCCCAGGCTTGTTACATCCCGTTAACCTCTTTTTTATCTTTGTATAAAATCTTTTCCTTACATTGTCTTTAGTAATACTTGTGCTTGTTTTCAATTTTGTTTTACATAATTTGTTAGTGATCGTAATTCTTTATTTAAAGCTCCTTCTAAATTACGTTACCTAGTTTCGTTTTGTATCTTCGTTAGTGGCTGTATTTTTTATTTGAACTTCTTCATATCTTTTCATTTTTATTTCACATCTTCGTTAGTAACTGAGGGCCGTATTCATAGACATTCTTAGCGCGGGCTTCCGGTGGATGATCAGCGAACTAACGTTTTTCGTATTCATAAACCAGTGTTAGCGATATGATATGATATGAATCCTGTACAAGTAATCACTCGATAGCCGGGGCTAGTTTAGCACGCTCGTAGCGCGGGATAGCGAAATGTCTGTGAATAGCACCCTGAAATTTTTATATTTAGTCTCTTCTAAAGCTTCTTGTCAATTTTTCTAGTATTTTAATTGTTAATTTTAATTTCCCTTTTAAATTACACTCTCCGTTTAGTCTTACATTATCGTCAGTGAAATTATTTATTATAAAGTCGTGTTGGTTTTGTTGTAGGACAACCATAGCCTAGGAACGATAGGGACACGAGTTCAACTCCAGATAGACGTGAATTTATTTTTTAATCTCCCCCGAAACTTGCACAGCAGCTCCGACGTCGTCTCATTCTCTTATAAACTGAGAAACTTGCTTTCGAATTTCGAGGTTAAGAAATTACAAATATGATGTTTGCTCCCTTCTTTTTATAACCAATGCCTAATGAATTGTGTGTGGACAGTTACTTTCTAAACAGTTTTATCCGCAGCTTAGTCAATCGCCTAGCGGCTTATTAAGGTATCTGAAGGTAATATGGCCACCTTAATTTGAATATTTTTTCATGATTGTGGTATTCCCTACATAAAAAGTTCGTGTGTTTGCATGAACTTTGAGTCTTTATTCATACGTAGAAAATTAATCCAAGATTTTTCTTTAAACCAGAGTGCTTCGTTTTTTTTTTTACATTTTAAAAAATCTTACATTGTGCAGGTAATATGTTCATATGAAGATAATATGACTAGAAGAAAGAAAATTCATTATTTTGGAAAGAAAAACATTTATTAGTGATTAATGAAGTTTGGATGGAAAGTAATGGTTCTTGGCTTCAAAAAATATTCCCACAAATAATTTGTGACTGGGTCTATAAAACATTGCAATTTGAAAAAAAAAATTGACATAGTTAACAAACACGAAAATGAAAAAAAAATATATATATATATAGGTATATATACAGGGTGTCCAATTTATCTTTTGCACCTATTATAACATTATAACATTTTTGTTTGGATAGATACTGGAATTTTTTGTTTTTGAGAATTATGTTAGAACGAGGGGCTAACAAGAGTGTAGAGATTTGGTGCATGTAACTACATTATGGTACAACATACACGTGACGTCATCAATTTTTCAAATAGCACTACATACTTCAATCTTGTACTTTGATTACACGCACTAAGACGAGCTAAAAAATGTATCACAGTGTCACCTTCCCAATCAAAAACAACAACAAAATGCGAAATGAATGCCATCAGAATGTGCAGTTTGTTGCGGTGCCCCATTCATCTTGTGCATTAACTTACACAAAACGAAAGACGACTGACGTCCGACAACGTCGTGTGTTGTGTGTTTGCTGTCTTAACATGTAAACAAACCACAACAACTGTCGACGCCACAATCCACCTACAGTGGCCTGCACGTTCTCCGAACCTGTCGCTACTCGACTTCTTCCTATGGGGAACTGTAAAGGACAGTGTGTACCAGAACAGTCTGACAACACCAGACGACATGCAGCAACGCATCCGACATGCTTGTGTGTCCATTCAGCCAGCAACATGCCGAGCAGTCATACGGTCTTTCGAGGAACGCCTTCGAATGTGCATTAATGTGAATGGTCGCCATTTGGAACATCTTCTGTGACTCTCAAAGCATAACATTATCACATTGGAAGTACGTTTTTGTTTCCTTTTGTTGTTGTTGTTGTTATATGGTACAGATAAATAAGACGTCTTTTATGAGTCCAACATATTCCTCCTGTATGTACGTACACACTACAAATTGCACACAGTAGCATATCCATGTGGCCATATTACCAGCATTCAGCACCTCTCGAAAATTCAGCTATTTTTCAGTTCAATATGAATGCATTTTAAATAAGCATTGGATGTCTGTAACAAGCATTGAACAAGTTAAAAAATGTTATATAGAAACTATAATTACCAATTGCTTGAAAGGAAATACAAGACAAACTTTCCAACAGAAATATTAGGATATAACACCGTCTTAATCCTTTGCCACAAATCAAATGAAGTCTGTTGAAGCAGTTTTGTTATTATCCTAATGTTGCTGATTATGTACATTTCCTAACACGTGGTTCGACATACTGGCACAAATTTTTGTTATGTTATCAATTAGCTATAGAACAGTAATGTGCCCACATTATCTACATTGGCCACATTATCTACATTGGCCATATTTGCATCACATACTTTACTAGAAGTAAAGAACTTGAAATTATTAATGGTGACAAAAATGTCCTAGCTTAGAACTGTTTGAGGAAGAATGCCAGAAAATTTCCAATCAGACAATTTGTTTCAACCAGTATTTGAACCCAGATCCTGTACTTTTGCAGTCAGACATGCTGACCATTTCTCCACAGTGGTGGACTGTATTTTAATGTTACTGGTGTTGCTCTTTCGAGGACATTATTTTTATTACAAGGTTTAAAATAATAGTCTTACTGTATTTGTATGTGAAAGTAGCCTACTATATGTAATATAAAATATTAAAGATAATTCGTTAATTCAATAAATTTTATTTTGATGCACTTCTAAGAATAATGAAGTGACAGTTTGTACAGAAAGAATAAATGTGGGACATCGATTTCGTTAGGCCTTTGATCTTAACCATGACGATATGATGGAGATAAATTTGGTTTTATGAAAGACTGAAAAATCATAATGTATACGAATTTTCAAAAGCTGTAACTTGCAAGAAAACCAGCATTTAAGTGACCAGTTGGGCTTCGGATGAAATCGTCATTCCAACGATGAATTTAAATGGCTCCCTTTACGTTGTTTCGGAAAACGTAGCATTCTTCGGAAACGAATTACCGACGATGGAGTGAAATGGAATTGAATTTTCGGGAAGGGGGCACTATAACCCAGCACTGCGACCTTTTACCATCTATTGCGTTAACCGCCAAGCTAGGCACATTTCAAAACCCACACCGGCTGACTATACTAAGGTTCGCTGCGTACCAAACAGAGGTTTTCGCTCGAGCGCCAAGCAGTTCATAGCATAATCCGATAGGTAGCGCACATGCATGATGGGTAAAATTATCACGAGCGATAAATCCTCCAACGGTGTAAGCAGACCGTTAGACATTCCTTCTTGTTACAGTGATGAACTGTGTAGTAACATCATAGATGTTTATCATTTCAAAACTTTGCAGTGTTTAACTAACCTCTCCATAGTACAACTACAAAACTTGCTTTAAAATGTAATGTAAATGTTGTAGGTATGTGTTTTTTTTTCTTCCACACAGGAGTGATTTTGTTTTTGCCACATCTGATAGATGTTATTGGATGTAAATGTAATTATTATAAACGGAGAACACAATCACGATAATGCAAGATCCGTATCAAGTTTTCTACTACTAGGCCTACTAATAGTAATAATAATAATAATAATATTAATAATAATAATAATAATAATAATAATAATAATAATAATAATTTCTAATAATTAGTGTATGAATATTTGCGTCTGTAACAGTTGTGCAGCATGATTATTCGTTTTATTATATTTTCTGTGACGTTATCTCCGTACTAATATGGTTATTAATCTACTGCTATATCAATACTATTTTGTAAAACGTTTCTACATTGTCGCAACACTATGTATGGATCTATCATATTATATATGTGGTAAATCAAATATTGAATAATTATTAATTAGCAATAATAACTGTATATTGAAGTTTTTCATACTATTTTATTTATAACTTCATGTTCCTGTTTTGGTACGTTCCATTGACTGTTCCATTAAACGTTTGTCATAAACGCAGAAAATAAAGCCTTATTTTTACCATATGAGCAAAACATATGTGTATCTTATGTGTCGCCTTCCATACAAGATAAGACATGTCGGTGAGATGACCTTGTATTGTGCTTTTATTAATTACGAGCGTATCATGACCGATCGTATCTCACTCGAGGGTGCGACACTCGACCGAGTTCAAGCGAGCGATTTAACTCCAATGCAAGCACTCTGGTACCCTGGTTTCGAACAGGCAACCCCACTCGTCCAGGGTCAACCGCCAGCAGGCAATTGACTGCCATAATCGAATATCTGCTGTATTGCAGAGTTCAGGTAACTGAAACGAAAACTTTATTCTCGACAAGTGCTGGATCGCTTTCGTGGTAGATGAGTCCAACAAAATGTGCAGTTAAATTGCGCCGTCCATGATATGCGAAAGCACGGTACTCCGGTCTGTGCAACACTGCCATACAGCGGCGGCAGTGTTCCGGTGAGAGCACACGAGCGCCTCCACTGACCGGACGAAAGTATTTTTGTTAACTTGGATAGCCTCGCCATTATCCACGAGTTGTCTCCGGTCCTGGCAAAGATCTCCCGCGTCAGAAATCGATTCATTTCGTTGGACGCGGGCCAAGTTGGATCCTTGGGTAGTTTGGTACGACTGACAACCATGCAACACCTGGTAAATACACAGATGTACTACTCTGGGCATCTCCACTGAATTAATTTTCTTTCGTCCCTCGAAACGAAGTTAACTTCATTAATGAACTCCACAGTATCGCATAGTTACTGCGACATTCGTTACAACATAGATATAACATAAGAAGTACCATACAAATATTTCTTGGTTGTAAATGCAGCATATTTTACGTAATTCAAATCAATTTTCTGTGTCTGTGAATCTGTTTATCTATCAGGCCACCCATTAATTGCTCACAGTAAACCATTCATAATGCGTGCGTCCGCTTCATTTGTAATGTTCGATACTATGATCATATCTCACCTTCTTTCGAGAAGTTATCATGGCTTAGGTTACAAGAGAGGACAAATCTGCACTCACTTTCTCTCCTATATCGAATTATGCACACTTCATCCCTCTATTATTTATTCGCTCGTTTTCATACTCTCTCTCGCTATCATAATATTAATACTCGATCACAACGCGATAACACGCTAGAAATTCCACTTCACACATCATCTCTGTATTCCTCATCTTTCACTGTTGCTACCTCTCGTCACTGGAACTCTCTGCCGCCTGAAGTCAAGGGCTGCCGAACATTGAAATCTTTCAAATCCAAGTTAGAAAATTATCTTATGACGAGTTGCCAAACTAACTTACTATTATGACAAGTGTTGTATTGCATGTTTCCACGTATTCACATTTTTTTATGTTCTAGTGATATTTAACTTATTTTATATTTTTGTTTTCATATTTTACGATAACGGTATATCTGTAATGTGATAAGTTGGGCTACATATAATCATAATTTTCCTTACTGTGTGTACTTAAAAATATTGTATTCATTGTATGCTTTGTACTGCACTATTTTATTACTACTATTAGTATTATTATTACTATTAGGCCTGTTATTATTATTATTGTTATTATTATTACTATTCTTATTTATTATTATTATTATTATTGTTATTATTATTATTATCATCATCATCATCAATAATTGTCTTATTTTTTTATACTTTGTATGCCTCATTTATTTTTGACCTGCTGTTCACATTTTATTATGCTTTTTTCTTTCTTTCTCTATGTTATATATTATGTCTGATTTCTTCTTACTTGTTTACATTTTATTATTATTATCTTGTTCAGTTTTGTGTGTAAAATTGTAGTGTACTTTGTAAATTTGTAGTGTTTTTGTAACGCACTTTTTACTCCTGGTTGAGTGTTAGAGAAGGCCGTATGGCCTTAACTCTGCCAGGTTAAATAAATCATTATTAATATTATTATTATTATTATTATTATTATTATTATTATTATTATTATTATTATTATTATTATTATTATTATTTAACCCTTTGAAGCATAGTGGTTATTCAGAAGAACCACCGTTTTCTTTCTTTCTAAATTTTATGGCATAGATATTCCACCAAGGAACCACCTCTTGAGTATACATAGAGGTGCCACCTGTGTTTTGAAATTATGTGCAGGGTTAAAATGTTGAAAAAAAAAATTGTTTGAAGCTTTGGTATGATCCATGATATGAAAAACATAAAAAAATAATTTGTGCTTCAAAGGGTTAAACATAGGAAATCATTACTGTAATTGGTCTAAGGCCGTGTTTTAAAGCTCAAAAATACAGTCCGGATCAGTTTACTTACTATCCTAAGGGTGAACGCTAACCATTTTCCCTTTATTACTACATATTCTAGTGGATTATGGTGCTTTTCTAGTTTGCAGGTTGAATTTTCTTTTGGCAATTTCGTTTCGAATTTCGATTCTGAGAAATATTACAACTGATAGTGATTTTCTAACTGTTATGTTGGCAGCAATGACAGCAGTTGTCGATAGTGCAAATTCTCAAAATTCAATTGTTCTAGATTTCTCAGCCGATTACTGTAAGCTAATAATAATTAATATCACTATTAATATTAATACATAATAGTTATTTTAAATGTTGCTTTACGTTGTGGTTACAATTCAAGATTAGAGTCAGATGAGAGTAAATAAATAGAACATACGGTGTGACACGTGCACTTGGGTGATAGAAATGCCACTGCACATTTTAATTAATGTCTTCCATATATTATTACTTTTATTACAATATTATTACTTTTATTACAATAATGCAAAGAGAGGGAAGCATGGCAGTGACTTCTCCAAGAAAGAAAGCGTGTGTCATTCAGAGTATCCTTCAGGAATCTGTAGTTCATGTATAACGAACTGAAGGAAGAAGATGATGAAGAAGCAATTATGCTCACGGGGACAGCGATTATAACTAGAATAGAAAAAAATAAATAAATGAATAAATAAATAAATAGATAAATAAATAAATAGATAGATAAATAAATAGATAAATAAATAAATAGATAGATAAATAAATAGATAAATAAATAAACAGATAGATAAATAAATAAATAAATAGATAAATAAATAGATAGATAAATAAATAGATAGATAAATAAATAGATAAATAAATACATAAATAAATAAATAGATAAATAAATAAATAGATAGATAAATAAATAAATAAATAAGTAAAAAAATAAGTAAATAAGTAACTAAATAAATAAGTAAATAAATAAATAAGTAAATAAATAAGTAAATAAATAAATAAATAACTAAATGAGTAAGTAAATAAGTAAATAAATAAATATGTAAGTAAATAAATAAAAATAAATAAATAAATAAGTGACTAAATAAGTAAATAAATAAATTACTAAATAAGTAAATAAATAACTAAGTAACTAAATAAGTAAACAAATAAATAAGTAACTAAATAAGTAAATAAATAACTAAATAAGTAATTAAATAAATAGGTAACTAAATGAGTAAGTAAATAAATAAATAAATAACTAAATAAGTAAATAAATAAATAACTAAATAAGTAAATAAATAACTAAATAAGGAAATAAATAAATAAGTAAATAAGTAAATAAATAAGTAAATAAGTAACTAAATAAATAAGTAACTAAATAAATAAGTAACTAAATAAGTAAATAAATAAGTAACTAAATAAGTAAATAAATAAATAAGTAACTAAATAAGTAAATAAATAAATAACTAAATGAGTAAGTAAATAAGTAAATAAATAAATAAGTAAGTAAATAAATAAAAATAAATAAATAAATAAGTGACTAAATAAGTAAATAAATAACTAAGTAACTAAATAAGTAAATAAATATATAAGTAACTAAATAAGTAAATAAATAAATAACTAAATAAGTAAATAAATAAATACGTAACTAAATGAGTAAGTAAATAAATAAATAAATAACTAAATAAGTAAATAAATAAATAACTAAATAAGTAAATAAATAAATAACTAAATAAGTAAATAAATAAGTAAATAAGTAACTAAATAAATAACTAAATAAATTAGTAACTAAATAAGTAAATAAATAAGTAACTAAATAAGTAAATAAATAAATAAATAAGTAAATAACTAAGTAACTAAATGAGTAAGTAAATAAGTAAATAAATAAATAAGTAAATAAATAAATAAATAACTAAATAAGTAAATAAGTAACTAAATAAATAAGTAACGAAATAAATAAGTAAATAAATAAATAACTAAATAAGTAAATAAATAAGTAACTAAATAAGTAAATAAATAAATAAGTAACTAAATAAGTAAATAAATAAATAACTAAATGAGTAAGTAAATAAGTAAATAAATAAATAAGTAAGTAAATAAATAAAAATAAATAAATAAGTGACTAAATAAGTAAATAAATAAATAACTAAATAAGTAAATAAATAAATAAGTAACTAAATAAGTAAATAAATAACTAAATAAGTGAATAAATAAATAAGTAAATAAATAAATAAATAACTAAATAAGTAAATAAGTAACTAAATAAATAAGTAACGAAATAAATAAGTAAATAAATAAATAAGTAACTAAATAAGTAAATAAATAAGTAACTAAATAAGTAAATAAATAAATAACTAAATTAGTAAATGAATAAATAACTAAATGAATAAGTAAATAAGTAAATAAATAAATAAGTAAGTAAATAAATAACAATAAATAAATAAATAAGTGACTAAATAAGTAAATAAATAACTAAGTAACTAAATAAGTAAATAAATAAATAAGTAACTAAATAAGTAAATAAATAACTAAATATGTAAATAAATAAATAGGTAACTAAATGAGTAAGTAAATAAATAAATAAATAACTAAATAAGTAAATAAATAAATAACTAAATAAGTAAATAAATAAATAAGTAAATAAATAAATAAATAACTAAATAAGTAAATAAGTAACTAAATAAATAAGTAACTAAATAAATAAGTAAATAAATAAATAAGTAACTAAATAAGTAAATAAATAAGTAACTAAATAAGTAAATACATAAATAAGTAACTAAATAAGTAAATAAATAAATGAATGAATAAGTAACTAAATAAGTAAATAAATAAGTAAATAAATGAGTAAGTAAATAAGTAAATAAATAAATAAGTAAATAAATAAATAAATAACTAAATAAGTAAATAAGTAACTAAATAAATAAGTAACGAAATAAATAAGTAACTAAATAAATAAGTAAATAAATAAATAAATAAGTAAATAAATAAGTAACTAAATAAGTAAATAAATAAATAAGTAACTAAATAAGTAAATAAATAAATAAGAAACTAAATAAGTAAATAAATAAGTAACTAAATGAGTAAGTAAGTAAGTAAATAAATAAATAAATAAATAAATAAGTAAATAAGTAACTAAATAAATAAGTAACGAAATAAATAAGTAAATAAATAAATAAGTAAGTAACTAAATAAGTAAATAAATAAATAAATAAGTTGGTAACTAAATAAGTAAATAAATAAATAAGTAAATAAATAAATAAATAAGTAATTAAGTAACTAAATAAGTAAAAAGTAATAAATAAGTAAATAAATAAATGAATAAATAAGTATCTAAATAAATAAATAAATCATTACATGCAATCATCCAACCAACTAAATAATATATTTCCGTGATTTCCTTCATTATCAATTCTTGTTTTTCTATCAGAGTTTCTACAAGAATACAGTGGGACTTTAAAACTGTGGTGTCAGCATTACTAAAGCAAAATCATCATAATTATTGATGAACGCCTATTAGGTACGCGTGTTATAAAATCCAAGATTACTGCGCAGTTTCTATGCGAACAGCCCATGAAGGGCCAAGGCTGACCAACCCGCTGCTGACCTCATGTCCACATACCATATCAGAGGTGAACGATCATCTAACGAGTACTGGGGTAAAGTTTAGAGAGCATGATGACCTCCATAGGCATTATAGTTGGCTTACGATACCGGATTTCGCCTCAAATTCGTCACGGTGTTTGGTGGACACCAGTCCTATACACTGGTGGATATTTCACAAGAAAAAATAATGCTCCCACGAGGACTCGCAAACCATCGCTGATTCCATTTCGCTAGCACAAACCAGGACGCCTTAGACCACGCAGCCACGACGCAGGAAATAATACAGCAATACTTACTTAGTTGCTGGCTTTTAAGGAACCCGGAGGTTCATTGCCGCCCTCACATAAGCCCGCCATTGGTCCCTATCCTGAGCAAGATTAATCCAGTCTCTACCATCATATCCCACCTCCCTCAAATCCATTTTAATATTATCTTCCCATCTACGTCTCGGCCTCCCCAAAGGTCTTTTTCCCTCCGGCCTCCCAACCAACTCTATTATGCATTTCTGGATTCGTCCATACTTGCTACATGCCCTGCCCATCTCAAACGTCTGGATTTTATGTTCCTAATTATGTCAGGTGAAGAATACAATGCGTGCAGTTCTGTGTTGTAACTTTCTCCATTCTCCTGTAACTTCATCCCTCTTAGCCCCAAATATTTTCCTAAGAACCTTATTCTCAAACACCCTTAATCTCTGTTCCTCTCTCAAAGTGAGAGTCCAAGTTTCACAACCATAAAGAAGAACCGGTAATATAACTGTTTTATAAATTCTAACTTTCAGATATTTTGACAGCAGACTGGATGATAAAAACTTCTCAACCGAATAATAACAGGCATTTCCCATATTTAGTCTGCGTTTAATTTGCTCTCGAGTGTCATTTATATTTGTTACTGTTGCTCCAAGATATTTGAATTTTTCCACTTCTTCGAAGGATAAATCTCCAATTTTTATAGTTCCATTTGAGCAATAACAATAATAACACCCATCTTCGTGTAGCTGGTTTATACGAAGTGCTTCGCCTTTGTTTTGGTTAACAGGTGTCTATGAACTCTCACTCTTATCAAAGAGAAAAGAAAAGTGTTCATTTGCATGAGAGACTTGCGCCGTGTTTTGTTTTCATATTAGCGTCTGTCTAAATAGAGAATAATATCTCCATTAAATTTGCAGATATTACTGTAATAAAACAACATAATGAAGTTTACAGGCGGCCGCAGCTGTGGGGAATATTAAAACAGTTGGCGTCGTCGTCGTGGATACAATTACATTCTGAATTTTGCGACGCGGATCTTCTTCTTTGTCTCCCTCTTCCGTCGAAACTACCAAAGTGCTTATAGTTCGCTCCCGAGGTTCAGAACTAGAGACCTGACTTCGTACACCATTGAATATTCTGCGAACATCGTCGCGTTTCACGGAAGCTTTTAAGCGTCTCAGATGGCGCATCTAGACTTCTGAGAACAGCTTTTAATAGAACTCGGTTCCAGGGTTGTTTGTAGCTAGTTATTTTCGTCTGACTAAATGTTTTTGACACAGCCTTGTCTGTTTAACGGTGACAAAGTTAATATAATAATAATAATAATAATAATAATAATAATAATAATAATAATAATAATAATAATAATGAAGTACTTTTTCTGCAGTTACACTTGATTCAAGTGGTTTATAAGTTGGTTTAGGCATCACGCACAACACTATGGTAGACACTTTTCGTCGTTGAAATTCTCTAATTCGCAACACAGTAATTTTTTAGTTTTAATAATGATTGAAAACGGTTAAAATAATAAATAAACATCTGGTTCTTAGGCCTAAATTCATACGATGCGTTGGAGCAAAAACTTTCATTTTCAATACGCGGATCTTTGAATGTAGTTCATGGCCCTCAGTTAGAGTAATGGGTTCTATGAATATTTCGACTACCTGTGAGATTTCGATCCCCTGTTCTTTTCGTACTCTTTCATTTCGAACACCGATTCCAGATGACTCTAGAACGTTCTAGTTAAAGTTACTTTAAAGCAGAAAGTATCTGTAAAAGCTCGAAAATACTCAAAATATCTTTAAATTAATAAATAGTGTTAAAACTCTACGCTATCTGTGCTTTACAGGCACTTTTTATTATGTCTGTTAGTTATTCCGAATGAAACAAAACAATTTCATCTGAGGAGTTAGAGATAACTTGTGCATTAAAAACAATCGACTAAATAAAAACTATGCAATGGTAAGCAAA
This sequence comes from Periplaneta americana, assembly GCF_040183065.1. Classification (NCBI taxonomy): domain Eukaryota; kingdom Metazoa; phylum Arthropoda; class Insecta; order Blattodea; family Blattidae; genus Periplaneta; species Periplaneta americana. The sequence continues at coordinate 180,758,558 of NC_091121.1, read as the reverse complement.
GGTAAATCTCCCTGTGAAGCAGACTTGAATAATTTCAAGGAAAAATTAGTATGGTAAGCAAATGTAAGATAAATCTCCCTGTGAAGCAGATTTGAATAATTTCAAGGAAAAATTATTATGGTAAGCAAGTGTAAGATAAAGCTCCCTGTGAAGCAGACTTGAATACTTTCAAGGAAAAATTATTCCGGGGCCGGATATTGATCCCGGGACTATTTGCTTAGCGCACGAATGCACTACCGACGGAGCTACTCAGGATCTAAGCAAGTGTAAGATAAATCTCCCTGTGAAGCAGACTTGAATAATTTCAAGGAAAAATTATTCCGGGGCCGGGTATTGATCCCGGGACTATTTGCTTAGCGTACGAATGCTCTACCGACTGAGCTACTCAGGAACTAAGCAAGTGTAAGATAAATCTCCCTGTGAAGCAGACTTGAATAATTTCAAGGAAAAATTAGTATGGTAAGCAAGTGTAAGATAAATCTCCCTATGAAGCAGACTTGAATAATTTCAAGGAAAAATTAGTATGGTAAGCAAGTGTAAGATAAATCTCCATGTGAAGCAGACTTGAATAATTTCAAGGAAAATTATTCCGGGGCCACGTATTGATCCCGGGACTATTTGCTTAGCGCACGAATGCTCTACCGACTGAGCTACTCAGGAACTAAGCAAGTGTAAGCTAAATCTCCCTGTGAAGCAGACTTGAATAATTTCAAGGAAAAATTATTATGGTAAGCAAGTGTAAGATAAACCTCCCTGTGAAGCAGACTTGAATAATTTCAAGGAAAAATTATTATGGTAAGCAAGTGTAAGATAAAGCTCCCTGTGAAGCATACTTGAATAATTTCAAGGAAAAATTATTCCGGGGCCAGATATTGATCCCGGGACTATTTGCTTAGCGCACGAATGCCCTACCGACTGAGCTACTCAGGAACTAAGCAAGTGTAAGATAAATCTCCCTGTGAAGCAGACTTGAATAATTTCAAGGAAAAATTATTATGGTAAGCAAGTGTAAGATAAAGCTCCCTGTGAAGCATACTTGAATAATTTCAAGGAAAAATTATTCCGGGGCCAGATATTGATCCCGGGACTATTTGCTTAGCGCACGAATGCCCTACCGACTGAGCTACTCAGGAACTAAGCAAGTGTAAGATAAATCTCCCTGTGAAGCAGACTTGAATAATTTCAAGGAAAAATTAGTATGGTAAGCAAGTGTAAGATAAATCTCCCTGTGAAGCAGACTTGAATAATTTCAAGGAAAAATTATTATGGTAAGCAAGTGTAAGATAAAGCTCCCTGTGAAGCATACTTGAATAATTTCAAGGAAAAATTATTCCGGGGCCAGATATTGATCCCGGGACTATTTGCTTAGCGCACGAATGCCCTACCGACTGAGCTACTCAGGAACTAAGCAAGTGTAAGATAAATCTCCCTGTGAAGCAGACTTGAATAATTTCAAGGAAAAATTATTCCGGGGCCGGGTATCGATCCCGGGACCCTTTGCTTAGCGCACGAATGCTCTACCGACTGAGCTACTCAGGAACTAAGCAAGTGTAAGATAAATCTCCCTGTGAAGCAGACTTGAATAATTTCAAGGAAAAATTATTATGGTAAGCAAGTGTAAGATAAATCTCCCTGTGAAGCAGACTTGAATAATTTCAAGGAAAAATTATTATGGTAAGCAAGTGTAAGATAAATCTCCCTGTGAAGCAGACTTGAATAATTTCAAGGAAAAATTATTCCGGGGCCGGGTATTGATCCCGGGACTATTTGCTTAGCGCATGAATGCTCTACCGACTGAGCTACTCAGGAACTAAGCAAGTGTAAGATAAACCTCCCTGTGAAGCAGACTTGAATAATTTCAGGGAAAAATTATTCCGGGGCCGGATATTGATCCCGGGACTATTTGCTTAGCGCACGAATGCCCTACCGACTGAGCTACTCAGGAACTAAGCAAGTGTAAGATAAATCTCCCTGTGAAGCAGACTTGAATAATTTCAAGTAAAAATTATTCCGGGGCCGGGTATCGATCCCGGGACCCTTTGCTTATCGCACGAATGCTCTACTGACTGAACTACTCAGGAACTAAGCAAGTGTAAGATAAATCTCCCTGTGAAGCAGACTTGAATAATTTCAAGGAAAAATTATTCCGGGACCGGGTATCGTTCCCGGGATCCTTTGCTTAGCGCACGAATGCTCTACCGACTGAGCTATTCAGCAACTGCATCCGACACCGTCCCAATTTTTTTCCCTTTATATCCACACAACTGAAGGCGGCAGAAACCCTACTTTGAGTGCACACAGACTCTGTGTGACTTGAGTTGTCGTTTTCTTTTTGAAATTATTCACGTCTGCACCACAGGTAGCTAGCTATACCTGAAAGCCAGATTTGCATAATACGTACGTCACTGTAGGTACGTTAACAGAAAGCCACAATTCAATTCACACAGAGTTTGTGTGCACTCAAAGTTAGGTTTCTGACGTCTTGTCAGCCCACTTGAGTTGTATGGGTATAAAGGGGAAACAAATTGGGGTGGTGTCGGGTGTAGTTCCTGGGTAGTCAGTCGGTAGAGCATTCGTGCGCTAAGCGAAGGGTCCCAGGATCGATTCCCTGCCCCGGAACAATTTTTACTTGAAATTATCCAATGGTAAACGCGACTAGAAGCAATGTTGGAAAGCCGAAAGAAAAGAAATAATTAACAGAGTGACTGTACATGTTTACCATAACGTTATCACTAAGGAGCGGATTTCTAGGTAATTAAATATTTTTTTTGCGTGTGATAAAACACAATTAACAAAATTAAAAATTCCGAACATGATGTTTCAAGTTTAAAACCCGAATTTTATTTCACATAAAAACACATATTTTCACAAAAAATTATATAAATATATATATTTTCAGGAAATCTATTATAAACACATAAATCTTGAGTTTTTTTACTTAAATAATTTTTACAAGAACTTTTAAACATTTTAAAACTAAATCAATTATGTCACTCAGAAGTATGTTTTTAAGAATTCTTGGTTGCTTCGTGTTTCTAAGCGCTGTGTGGTGTATCCGTGATACATTTTCGTAATAGTATCGCCTCAAGTTCTGAGAACTGCTAGGCAGCATATCAGTGTTATTATTAGAGAATAAATTAACGTGGACAAGGAGGAGAGATCTTGCAACACATAATTAGGAATGTTTATTGTTGCTGAAGATGTTTTCATTCCACGCTTTGTTTGTGAAACACAACAGATTAGAGCTCGGGTATGAACATTATTTAATTTAAACAAATCTCTCGCCTCTCGCTCATGTCCATGAAGTAAGTAGACCTATGTCTTGTTGTGATTCCCTGTTATCGGGCTTGGTCAATCGATATCCTTCAAGATATACTGAAAGATGGTTATTTAAAAAACGATATGGCTTTCCTATTAGCAAATTTAAGCTTTTTGTGTGACACCATAAAAAAATTCGAAATATCCAAAAACCTGTTGTCTGAAACAGGGAGGTGCGTGCCGTGGAAATTAAACTAGACTCGCTACCAGGTTCAGAAGCACAATTACTAAGGGACAAATTCCTGTTCCTGTTTTTGTTTTTAGCAAATATTTTTTTTTGTTTTTAGGAAATATTTTCGTACTTTTTAGCACATAAAAAATAAATATATTTAAATTTTTTAGCACATAAAAATCCGCTCCCTAGTTATCACACGAAGATATTCACATGGACTCTAATACAAATCGCTGATTCCGCCTGCGAAAGCATTAAATACCTCCCACATGTCTGGACTGATATTTGGACTGCCTAAACAAAAATGAACGGCTTAAATCGGACGTCCTGTACATCATCAACACAGACCACACTAAACAGGTAATGTAAGCTTACAGATTGGTGTTATATTCGTACAAAATATATGCGTGCCCCGAATTTTATAACTTTATTGCAATTCAGTTATAATGAAGCGTATTTTGCGAGTTATGGATAGTAATGAAACGAATAAATTTTAAATTAAGAGTTATGTTCTGTTAGAGAAATTCCCAAGAATCTGAGACAAAAGACTACCTTATTGCACAATGGTGCTTAGTATTCGGCCCAGGTTCATGTCTAGACACGTTTTTTGAATCTGACAATGAGATATCATATGGGGAACTCAGATGCACGCCAAAGTATATCACATGAAGAACGAACAAATACGTGCACCTGCCCTGCTTGTAATTCAAACCCATGACCGTAGCCGTCTTGCTGTGTTAAAGGTGCACCTTAGTTATTGAATGACGTAGCCTACATCATAGTATGTTTGACACAGTTCTGGCAAATTTTGCTTGTTAAGAATAAGAAGAAAAATAATGTACATAATTATGGTAATAATAAAATAATAATAATAATAATAATAATAATAATAATAATGTTTTATTTTCGCTGGCAGAGTTAAGGCAATAAGGCCTTCTCTTCCACTCAACCAGCCTCAATCAATACAATACATATTTAAATTACGAATATTTGCGCTACACTTAAAAGGTTCTCCAGCAGTATTCTTCAGTTAAGTTTTAACGACTAGTAGACTACATATTTATTTAAATTTAGATAAACCTATAAGGTAAAGTAGTAACTTAATTTATGAGTTAATTTAATTCAATCAATTATAATTAATTTAAGATAGCTAGTAAAATTATGAAAATTAATTTAATATAAGCTTACTAGAACTGTTACAGGGAGAAAAAAAAATATATATATTAATCTAAAATATATCTCTATAATGAGAATATTAATGTAATTGTCATTAGAGGTTTTGTAAATCTATTTGGAGAAATTAATAATAATAAGAATGGACAGATGTTAGTTTCATTATATGTAATAAATATTAATCAGCAATTAATTTGTTAAGTAAGAATTTATGTAATTTTGACCTATATGAAGTTATTGTCCAAGAACCCCTTACATCACTCGGAAGCGAGTTCCAATTTCTAGCAACTGAAACTGTATAGGATCAAGAATATAAAGATGTCTTGTGGTAGGGTATAATGAGTAAATTGTTATGATGAGGTCTTGTACTTAGCTGATGATATGCGGATAAATTTTGAAAACGAGAAGCCAAATAGATTTACTTACTTACTTATTTACTTACTTACTGGCTTTTAAGGAACCCGGAGGTTCATTGCCGCCCTCACATAAGCCCGCCATTGGTCCCTATCCTCAGCAAGATTAATCCAGTCTCTATCATCATATCCCACCTCCCTCAAATCCATTTTAATATTATCTTCCCATCTACGTCTCGGCCTCCCCAAAGGTCTTTTTCCCTCCGGCCTCCCAACTAACAGTAACACTATCATTTGAGTTATTGTATGCAAAATTCACACTAAACGTGTAAAAAATGTGTTCGTAAGAGAATAATCATTCATATCTTTAGACAGCCACAATATTGCTCAGACTTGCCACATTATTGTACGGAAATTTCTCGCTGTAGTAAAATGGGAGGAATTTGACCTGGACTGTAGATATTCAACAAATATTGTACAGAGTTTGACATTTGATTGTGATGAATTTTAGCATGCTGTTATACAGTGCATCAGTTATTCATAGATTTCAAAAAGGCATATGACTCGGTTAAGAGGGAAGTATTATATGATATTATTATTGAATTTGGTATTCCCAAGAAACTAGTTCGATTAATTAAAATGTGTCTCAGTGAAACATACAGCAGAGTCCGTATAGGTCAGTTTCTATCTGATCCTTTTCCAATTCACTGCGGGCTAAAGCAGGGAGATGCACTATCACCTTTACTTTTTAGCTTCGCTTTAGAATATGCCATTAGGAAAGTTCAGGATAACTGGCAGGGTTTGGAATTGAACGGGTTACATCAGCTTCTTGTCTATGCAGATGACGTGAATATGTTAGGAGAAAATACACAAACGGTTAGGGAAAACACGGAAATTTTACTTGAAGCAAGTAAAGCGATCGGTTTGGAAGTAAATCCCGAAAAGACAAAGTATATGATTATGTCTCGTGACGGGAATATTGTATGAAATGGAAATATAAATATTGGAGATTTATCCTTCGAAGTGGTGGAAAAATTCAAATATCTTGGAGCAACAGTAACAAATATAAATGACACTCGGGAGGAAATTAAACGCAGAATAAATATGGGAAATGCGTGTTATTATTCGGTTGAGAAGCTCTTATCATCCAGTCTGCTGTCCAAAAATCAGAAAGTTAGAATTTATAAAACAGTTATATTACCGGTTCTTCTATATGGCTGTGAAACTTGGACTCTCACTCTGAGAGAGGAACATAAGTTAAGGGTGTTTGAGAATAAGGTGCTTAGGAAAAAAATTTGGGGCTAAGCGGGATGAAGTTACAGGAGAATGGAGAAAGTTACACAACACAGAACTGCACGCATTGTATTCTTCACCTGACATAATTAGGAACTTGAAATCCAGACGTTTGAGATGGGCAGGGCATGTAGCACGTATGGGCGAATCCAGCAATTCATATAGAGTGTTAGTTGGGAGACCGGAGGGAAAAAGACCTTTAGGGAGGCCGAGACGTAGATGGGAGGATAATATTAAAATGGATTTGAGGGAGGTGGGGTATGATGATAGAGACTGGCGTAATCTTGCACAGGATAGGGACCGATGGCGGGCTTATGTGAGGGCGGCAATGAAACTTCGGGTTCCTTAAAAGCCATTTGTAAGTAAGTAAGTTATACAGTGACTTATGATTTAAAAATCTCAAAATAACACGGGATATAGCTTGAACATGAGAATTTATACGCATGTTATTATAATTTGAAGAATATGAAAAATCTGGATTAAAATTTTATTTTGAAAAATCTCATTATTTGGTTATTGGGGAAAAGAAACAAAATCTGATACTTGAAAATAAAGGTGTTATTAAATAAAGTAATAAATACAAATATATAGGTGTTACAATCACAGATGATGGAAGGAACCATGTAGAAATGAAAGAACGTTTGAAGAAAGGAAAATATGCTATATCCCCTTTTAATCGAGTATTATGAGATAATAAAATCAGAATTGAAACTAAACATAAAATTTATAAATCAATTGTGAGAAGTACAACTTTATATGGGGCAGACACTTGGCAATTGCAAAACCCATTCAAAAATAAATTTTTGGCCTTAGAAATGGATTATTGGAGACGATCAGCAGGCATTTCAAGAAGAGATAGAATGAGAAACGATGCTGGGAGGAATAAGCAGCGTGTTGGATTAAGAAAACAGTGGTGCACAAACTTCAAACGGAACGTGAAATTTTATGTCGTTATTTTTATATGGCTTATTTCTGTTTGTTATTTTCTATATTGTCTGTAAAACAAAAGTACTAGCACCTATTTCTTAGCCTAATATTGCAGTTGTGTTTTAAACGTTAATAACATAATAAAGAGTAAAGAAGGAATATTCACACAAATTCCATAGTAACTACAACTATACTGTACTAAGTGAATTAAACACAGCATTCATAAAGAAAGTGTTATCTCAAAGAAAGACACTGAATATGACATGATAAGTTGAAATTGATATTGATGGTATCTTTAGCCTTATAAAAGTAATCAAAACAACATTATAGTACAAAGCAAAGTTGTCTAGGTATATGTTTTAACTGTAAGTAATATTACATAATAAAACTCTTATCGCATTATGCTTTTAGGTGATATTGGTGCGCAACTTTCTGTTATCAGAATATTAAATTTTCTCGAAATCTGCTGAAGCTGTAGAGCTGACGTTTTACCAACACATAGGCACATATATTTTTTTTTTTTTGTTTTTGCTGTAACAGTTTTTGCTTTGTTAATTCATTTCCTTACAAACATTTTCCATGCGAATATTTTCAAACATTTCAATACATAATCTTCAGTAATACATATTTACGATATATTAGATTTACATAAACGTTGTTTTAGTACGTGTAAGGCTACTAAACAAACATATCTGAAAATTTCACTTTTCTGTAAAAAAGTTGAGAAAATATTCCTTTTGAATAAAAAAAGCAAATTTGTGAAAAATGAATATTAAAATTAAAACTTACATTCTTATAATGCACTTATACTTCTCAGACAAATCTAAAAATTAACATGCATACAGTTTTAATAAGTTCTCTTACCTTTATCTATTGAATCAGTGCTGGCAATCCCGGAATATAGCTCGACCAAGCGGCATATACTACCTCTTTCGTCTGTCTCTTTGCTTTCCGCTGTAAAGCGCTCAGGCTCTCCTGGGCTCTAAAGCGCGCGCTTGCTCCTGTGGGCATCAGTTGACATCACTGTTGTAGAGGATATTTTCACAAAACAACTAATATGTTATGGGCATATGATGCGAATGAATACGGAAACATTACCAAGGTTGGCATATGATTTGATCCCATCAAGAAGAAGAAAAAGAGGAAGACCTATGACAACATGGAAAAAGGGCGTTCTGGAAGCTATGGAAAGAAGACAATTAGGAGAAGACCTGTGGAGAGATAGAGGGGAGTGGTATCATGCAGTGCGATACATTTATCAGTGACTGTAAATTAATATTTGGCTGTCAGAAAATGTCAAAAGGGATTGTAAACTGACTAATAAAAATATAACTAGTGGCTTGTGCAGCAGATGTTGCAAACTAAGTTCATTAGACGTTCAAATAAACATTTTTCAGATTTATTTCTAATGAAGAATACCAGACATTCTGAAAGTTATTTGCTTCCATACCAATGAAAGATACTCCCTCTCGAGCCAATACTGAAGAGAACCACCCTTATAAATATCTACACCACACCGCCATTAAATATATGAAAAAGACCCCACCCCACTTGATTAATAACTATAAAAATATTTGATTTTTAATAATATTATCTTACGTAAGTTTGATAGCTTTCAGTAACTTATACTATATATACTATATAGCCGCCACTCAGTAAAATATAGATATCAAAATCTAATTTAAGTTATTCTCTACATCTAGTTATATAACCCCAAAACGTTTCACTTTCATATCATCAATATAACATTAATATGTATAACTAATTAAAAATAGTCACATCATGGCATTAACTACAATAATATTTCATTTCTAATGGTAATAATGTCATCAAACCATCTCAAGTTTTGTAGCTTTTAATATCCAATACACTGCTGTACCCAGAAAATTACACACCACAGAATCGAACCTGTAAATTATTTTTAGTAAGTTAAGTTTTTAATAACCAATTTAATTTGAGCTCTAAATATGTCAGCATTCTTGCCGATCATGGCCTTCGTGTAATATTGTTTACGTAGTATGTGTTTTGTTTTATTCTGAAATGCAACACGGCCGACTCGCTTCGCTTCTCCTTTGCAAAAAAGCGAAGGGAATATCAAGTCGACCGTGAATGCTATTAGCTAGTTCTCAAAACTGACGACAGATGGATTTTGGAAAATAGGAAAATTATGTTTAAAAATTGACATTTCACTGAAAACTACTATTTTTCCGAAAAACGTTGAGTTCCAAGCTTCAAAATGAAAGGTCATTTATTAAAATCCGTCCAGCCGTTTTCCCGTAATTTCCATTACCAGTTCAAATTATATATATAGATATAGATAGATATTTTTAAAATGACACATTTCAAGCGATGCTCTTGGTATATGTTATGGTCTGTTGAAATCTTACCGAGAAATTGTTCATGATGAATTAAATTGATCATTATCATTATGGTGACGAATCTATCGATAATTCTTCCTTTATTACAATTTGGGAGAATATCCTAAGTGGATATTTGGAACTTTTTACTTTGACACAGCTGTGTGACGGGATGAACAAAACGTCTGTCTTTAACATTGGACATCTGAGTCAACACATAAAGAACGCACAAGCGTTCATGCCCTAGGCAGGATTCAAACCACAACAATAACTACCACGCAGCAGTAAAGTTGTGCCTGGACGATTTCGTTCGCTAAGTTACCAGAAAACAACTTGAATTTTAATGTCTACCGTAACATTTTTTTCCAACTTAGTTTTCTCAATAAATGAGTTACCATAATCTTGTGAAGAGTTTATAGTTTCGAAGTGGAAGAGCATTCTTCTCGCCACTTACGCTAAAATCCGAATTACAGTTCGTAATAAAATCTTCGCTCTTTTCTCTGCCACAAAATCGCAACGAACACGAGACCTGATACTGCACGGAGACCATCATTTCCAGACATGACTCCGATAGACAGTAGAGTACACCGCAATACACTGCCTGCATTTCGGAGATATAGCGCGATTTATCTTCCAACACGTGACTTGAAGAAAGGAAACAGCTAGTAGTATTTTATGGCGCGTCAGCAGTACGATGTATGAAAAAACAAAAGTCACTTTCAGGCTAAAATTCTAAAACCATATACTTACATAAAAGACAAGGAGACTTATGTTGAAATAATTACATAATAATTATTATAAAAGTAAGAAATATAGTATGCGCAAAAGTCCAGCGCTGTCCGACCGTGAAACAAGCTGACCCGGGTTCAAATCCTAGTTGGGATAAGTTACCTGATTAAGTTTTTTACGGGATTTCTCCTAAATCCATTTAGAGCAAATGCTGGGTAACTTTCGGTGCTGAACCCCGGACTCATTTCACTGAAATTATTACCTTAATTTCATTCAGACGCTAGATAACCATCATACTTGATAAGACGTCGTGAAATAAATTAATTAAAAAGTATGCACGGAAACAATCTGTACTGAAATTATTGCTCAGCTCTTGTACAAACACTGAATCTACACTATATACACAAAATTCCGGCACACCTGCGACTCTGATATAACCTCGGCAGTTGCAAGTGTCGTTAAATAAAACAAAAACATTATATGTATAAGATCCTATACAGGGCTTTCATTTCAAAACTTCCCTGTCTAAATAACTAATTATTTAAATTGAATTCAGTTTAAACAAAAAACACGTCAATTTAGATATTCAGGGCGAAGTTTGAAACCAGACTTAAATGAATTTTAGATATCACCTTCCACCTTCCAGTCTCCCCCACTTTCAAATTTCAAATGGCACTCCTATATTTTTATAATTAAATATGGAAGAGCATTCAATTGTTTACACACTACATTCATTTGTTTTGGTATCCTTAGTTTTCTATCTCCTTCCTCCCTAGGAAGAAAATGTTACATTTCTCTCGCGCTTTTGGTAACCTAGAAACCGACATTTAATCACGGCCTTGGAAAAAATATCTTATTCTTTTCGTAAATTGTAGGGTTTACGTAAAAGTATATAACTACTTTTGAAGAACCCAAGAAAAAACGTACCGGTATATAGTACATATACTGTAAATTCTTGTAACACAATTGTATTATTTACGAAAATAAAATAGGTATATTATGGTGAGCCTAACTTTTGTAGGTTTACATTTAGGCTTATATTCTAAGTATAGAAATTACTTACTTTACAAATCTATACTAATAATAAATCTGTAGCCGAAATTTTTCTGTTAAGTTTCGATTTTCCAAAAATAATTGGTCCTAACATATATAATTAACCACCCTGAAACCGAAAATCGCTTTTTTCAAATTTTTGTTTGTATGTCTGTCTATATGTTTGTTACCTTTTCACGCGATAATGGCCGAACGGATTTCGATGAAAATTGGAATATAAATTAAGTTCGTTGTAACTTAGATTTTAGGCTATATGACATTCAAGATACATTATTTAAAAGGGGAGTTATAAGGGGGCCTGAATTAAATAAATCGAAATATCTCCCTTATTATTGATTTTTGTGAAAAATGTTACATAACAATAAGTTTTATTCTTTGAAAAGTTTGATAGGACTGATATTTAATGAGATAAATGAGTTTTAAAATTAAAATAACTGCCATCTAAGGCGGTGTATTGAAATAAAAAGCAAATGACTTCGTCTATAAGGGGCCTTGGACACAACAATCGAAAGCTATGAAACATAGCCTACAGACAGTGTTTCTGTGTTTTATGAAGTAATATCGGAAGCTAAATTAACCGATTTGTATAATTAATTATTATTTCATCATTGGAAATTGTAGTTTCTCTGGATGGACATAATGCTATAATGTCATTACAGTAACTTGTGAGTGAATTGAGGACAGGTAAGATTAAAATATCTTCTTATGCACAGAAAACTTGATAGGTTATTCTGCATATTCATTTTCTGTATTTCTGAAAATAATGTTTATGAACATATTCATTTTTATCTCAGAGAATTAACGAACAACGAGAGTGTATTGATTTAGTATGCAGTAATAGTACGTTAGCTTATCAATCCATTATTTTATAATTCAAATTTTAACTATGCTCAATTGAATCGTGTTAAAATACATAAAATACATATGCAATAAATGCAATGCAAAAAAATTGGGTAATGAGCCAAGCAGATTATGTTGCGCTGTTGTAAAAGCTGTTCCTCCTGAGATTCAAGAGCTCCCACAACAAATTAAAAACTTTCTAATTCGAGTACATCCGTTATCAACACACTTTTTATATAATATAATATAATATAATATAATATAATATAATATAATATAATATAATATAATATAATATAATATAATAATAAATCTGTAGCTAAAATTTTTTTGTTAATTTTCGCTTTTCCAAAAATAATTGGTAATAACAATTAAGAAACATGTTAAAGGAATTGTCATTGGACCAAATGAGTGGTCTCTGGGTCAAAATGATCGCATTTTAATATTTTAAATACAATTTAAGTTAAGTAACATATTAAACGATTTATCCTTCTATCAAACATGAATGTTCCCTGGATCAAATGTCCTATTTTAATTATGTAATTACTTTATATTTATTTCCAATGGGTGCAGCGGAGCGCACGGGTACGGCTAGTAACTAATATTGCTGTGAAATCAGATCGTTGAAGGAAAGATGTTAAGACTACATATATCCTATACATTTTATCTTTCCTCGCTCGCAGATGTAGAGCGGGCGCGGCAGTGCACATCGCAGCTTACACATGCGAGTGAGGAAAGATAAATTGTACGCACTATATATTCTTATAGGATATTATTTCGTAACAGTGTAGCTCTTATGCGAGTAGTTGGTATCAGCTAATCTTTTAAGAAATATCGATAGTAATTTTTTGTTATCGTACCTGACTTCTAAGTTACGAGTCAGAAAGAACTATTTTTCAGCCTTATATCCTGAGCTCTTCTATAAATGAGTAAAGTTTTCACGTAAGTAGAATTTGTACGCATCTCTACTTTCATATCGACAAGCATTGTATTAATTAATTGTAAATAATTAATTCAACTGACATAATCATGAAAGAAATCGTTGGAGCGCATTTTGAATTATTCTCACATTGTACTGTTTTTAAATAGAGCTTCATTAATTTTTTAATGATGATAGCATTTCATGCCCTTCTTTTGTATAAGAATTTATTCATTTGGATATACTGAATAGAGAAAAGTATAAAATCTTCTTTTATTTAGGAGAAATTGCTTTAGATATGTCGGAAAGCTCTTCTTTTACATCGAAACTGCTATAAACGTGTATTACCGTAAAAAAATCTATATATTTTTTTCAGATCACAGTACTTTCCCTTTGTACTTCGTGGACATAATATATTGAGGGAATTGAACGTTATAAATGTAATGGTATCAATGGCTATATAGGCTATATATATATATATATATATATATATATATATATATATATATATATATATATGTGATTACATTTGGTCTTAGTAAATGGAAAGGCTCACGTGAACAATTACAGCCAGGTTTCCGAGTTTTGTGCTACCTTTAATCCTGGTTTTGTCCCATTCCGATCCTTCGATTTACATATATCAAGGATTAGTGTCTTATACCCAAACAAGTATATTAATTCTGTTTTGATTGGTAGAGGTAACCGGGTCTTTGTAACGTTATTCAGCTGTGGTGAATATTGTAACAGTTGGTAATATCTCCGATCTTCCTAGTTAATGAAGGATTTATAACTGAATTCATACGTACAACACATCGTGCTACAAACTTTTATAATGCTTTATTAATACACGCTTTTTGTGTCCTGTCCTTGTAGTTTTAATATTTAAATAATTGAAGTGCATAACACATTAGTTATCTCGGAGAGGGAAAATGTTTACAGTAGAAAACATACTGAAAGCTGTAGGTATTTAAATGAACACATGCGGTGATTAAAAAAAGCTTTAACTGTTACAGATCTATTTATAGTGCTGCGCATGATTAGGTAGTCTCCGGAGCAGTTGTTTGACCTCCGGTTACTTCCGATTGATGCCCAGCAGGGGCGAATGCTAGCCACGAAAGTTAGGCTTGCTCTTTTATTCATAGAGGAAGATGGGAGGATATAATAATTCATCTATACTAATAATAAATCTGAGGCCGAAAGTTTTCTGGTAATTTTCGATTTTCCAAAAATAATTGGTCCTAACATATATAATTAACCACCCTGAAACCGAAAACGCTTTTTTTGAAATTTTTGTTTGTATGTCTGTCTGTATGTTTCTTACCTTTTCACGCGATAATGGCTGAACGGATTTCGATGAAAATTGGAATATAAATTAAGTTCGTTGTAACTTAGATTTTAGGCTATATGGCATTCAAAATACATTATTTAAAAGGTGGGTTATAAGGGGGCCTGAATTAAATAAATCGAAATATCTCGCTTATTATTGATTTTTGTGAAAAATGTTACATAACAAAGGTTTCTTTAAACATAATTTGCGATAAGTTTTATTCCTTGAAAAATTTTGATAGGACTGATATTTAATGAGATAAATGAGTTTTAAAATTAAAATAACTGCCATCTAAGGCCGTGTAATGAATTAAAAAACAATTGACTTCGTCTATAAGGGGCCTTGGACAGCAACAATCGAAAGCTATGAAAGATAGCCTACAGACAATGTTTCTGTGTTTGTATGAAGTAATATCGGAAGCTAAATTAACCGATTTGTATAATTAATTATTACTTCACCATTGGAAAGTGTAGTTTCTCCAGATGGACATAATGCTATAATGTTATTGCAGTTACTTCTGATATAATATAATATAATATAATATAATATAATATAATATAATATAATATAATATAATATAATATAATATAATATAATATAATATGTAATATTATATAATATAATTTAAGTTATTTGAAGGGTTCACAACCATAGTGGGCCAAGCGCCATTTACTGAATACGTAGAAAACAAAGGTTAAAATTAAGTTATTACCATAATTCAATGGAAACCTATAACAAGTAAAATAAAATATACACATTAAATCTAAATGATGTCAGTCTTCATTAAACTATGGTTGCATGTAATAAAAATTAAGAAACAGGTTAAAGGAATTGTCATTGCACCAAATGAGTGTCTCTGGACCAAAATGATCGCATTTTAATTATTTGGATGCAATTTAAATTAAGTAACATATTAAACGATTTTTCCTTCTATCAAACACGAATGTTACCTGGATCAAATGTCCTATTTTAATTATATAATTACTTTATATTTATTTCTAACGGGTGCAGCGGAGCTCACGGGTACGGCTAGTAATTAATACAATTAATCAGACCCACATAAATAATTTGTTTTATAATTATGAAATCATTATGAGTCATGGATCATACTCGCTAATCAGATGTAGACGTTCGATATGATATAACAAACATGGCCAACAAAACAGTTTATTTAGTTTTTTCGACCCTGCCAACCAATGCACATTGTTGTATTGAGCTGCACTGAACGAGCGCACATATTCTCTGTAATGTCTGTCTTCTCTTGAATAGTCCTTCGGGAAAATGGATTTAATAATACGGTTTCAATAACACACAATTCCGAACTCATTGCAATATTTCAGATTAATGTTTAAGGATTAATAATACATGCAGTAGCTAACACATGCATTCCGCTCATACAATTACATTGCACTCGCAAATCACAGCACATTCCCGCTGTCAATACTGCTCTGTGTAACGTTAAATAGTCGTTGGTGTAGCTCTCGAACCAGAGCTTCAAACAACACAAAACAGAAGCATGTGCGCCTAGGACGGACTAAGGAGGAAGGCACTTGCGCGCGCATCATATTCTCGCTATTTCTACGTCTTACTTGTAGCTCCGAGAAAAGAGCAAGCGGTTTGATACTTGCGGTGTGAAACCTGCGGATGGTATTATGCCTATACAGTATTCCAAAAATCAAAATAAATTTTAATGTACGTAATCCCATTTTGAGAAATACACATTCTACGAAAATATTGGGCTTGTGCAGCAAGCATAGCATGCCCTGAGAAATCGCCCCTGATGCCCAGCAACTTTCCTATGGACAAGACAAAAAATTGTATATGTGCTGTGGTGCAGACGTACACTTTCCGCTGAGCATTGCCTTAGTCGGATCATGTAATGCAGCCGTGGCGAGAACGTGACTCGCGAGACATTGTGGCTCGCTGTGATAGCTGTGCATTTCGCTTGGTTCTGACCGCCGCCAACCCCCACCCTCTCACTCACTGGAGTCAAACTCCGTTCCATTTGTATTTGTCTCTGACCTGCGAGTGGCATATGTCTCTCTCGAAACCATGTACGAAAGTTCCAAGTAGGATGGGAGGACGCATTTTTTTGCTGTCAATATGATGAGAATATTAAATGTATGATTTGTTCACAAGTATTACGAGGTAAACGGTTGTATAACATAAAACGGCATTATACTACATGTTACTGATAAAACATTAAAAGGTTAAGTGTTGTTGTTATCATCATTATCATCATCATCATCATCATCATCATCATTATCATCATCTCTGTATGTCGACCCCTTTTCAGCAGATGTACGAATAATGCGGTTAGCTCTTCAATTTGAACTCACTGATTTACAATGTGATGTCAAATGAAAGCTAGATGTAAGGACTTGACAAATGTTGAACTTTGAAATCCTTGCCAAAAAATAAATATCCGAAGCTTCGTTCTTTCGCTTGCTCTGTTGAAGCCATGTTCGCTACAACTTACGTTTGTGAAAAATTATTTTCAACAATGAAAATAGTAAAAACCAAATTTAAATCACGACTGACAGACAAATACCTTCGAGTGGCAGTAAGTGACATCATTCCTGATTTTGAAACTCTGTCGCAGAGACATTCTGAAGACAGTTAATTTTAGGTGGTGATATTGTTTCTTTCTTCGTTACACGTACTAAACATTAGTTTGTAGCCTTGTACTGTATAAAATCATATTTAAATGCTTGACGTAAGGAAAATGAAAATCCGTTAATAAGTCAGACAGTTGCTTCACTTCCCGCCTCCCTCCATAGGTGCTATGCACGTTGCAGGTTACACAGTGGCTCGGCGCACGATTACATTTTCACCACCGCTGCCTTAATCGGATCATGTAGTGGTTCGAATGCGAATATTTTTTAATAAGTGTGTAATTTTTTGTTTATTTCTTTCATTTATTTAGCTCTCTTTTTTTTTTCTTAAAGTACTACTTTAGCCGACAGATTTTTTTTCTACATTTAAACCTCATAGCATTTGTGAAAGAGCGAGTTAGTTTTATGTTATTGATCAAGTTAATGTCATTAAATTTAATAATTATTGCGAAATCTGCAGCAAAAGTAAAGTAGCTAATATAAACAATTATAGCTTTCCTAGAAACATTTGTTTATCCACAAATAGTTACTGTCAATTAGTCGAATCGATTTAATTTAATGTAAAATATATTAAATGTAATTTCAGAATGGAACCGAAGAAACGTGTGGTATAAATGTGTTAAGGTTTACTGTTTAAAAATAATTGATTCAAGCTCTTCATTATGTTTAACCCTAGAAATAGTAATATACGTTACAAGAGCGGTATGTTGACGTTTTCATTTTCGAGGAAAAGATTGAAAAAGCGAAACGTAGTTGATCTTTTTTAATTTCCGAGAACATGAAAACAAACATACCGCTCGTGTATCGTACATTATTTTGTGCGAAGATCGTTTATTACATGCCTGAAAGACGAATTTCTAATTAGTTACAATGAAATCTCCATGTTGGTGTGTGTTTAATGACGCCAACTTCGGAACACCAAAATATCTTTCTTCAACATTGTTGCTGTAAAATGTTTTCTGTGTTTACTATACTCCAGCAGGCCGTGATATACGTCTGTCTTTTTTTCCCCAGTCTATAAATGCGAACTTAAAACAAACGGTAAGGTATGTAATGATTTATTTTTCATTTTAATATTTTAACAATATTATTTATATAACATATTGCAGTAATAACATCGGCATCTGGAATCTCGTTGATTTTTTCACGGCTTCCTTAATGTTACTTGTATCAGGAATGCAATAAGTTTCGTGGAGTAGTAGATTTTATTTAATTTTTGCAAATATTTAAAAACAATAATTAACATTGCAATTTAGGTGAAATTGCAGTGGTAAGTTTCCAATTTATAATTATTACTATGTTAAACGTCTCTAAAAATAATATGTTAAAAGCCTAAAGCAGTAACATGAATGTCACGCTTAAGCGGTAAGAAGAGGGAAATTGTTATGTGTGTTACGTTGGGAATAGTGAATGTGGTATTTCACACTTACCGCGTATTGGTTCTGTGCGGAAAACAAGCAATTACGCACGATCTCGCACAAACACTTTTACAAAATTCCCTTTGACATAATTCTGCTATTTTAAACTGAATGAAAGAGAACACATTGTGAATAATTTTAAGAAATTTTTATGGTACCAAAATGAAGACATAGTTTGTGGTAGATGAATTTCTCAGATTTTGTGTCAATAATTGTTCTCCACATATCAGAAGAAGCCACATTGAAAAGCACTTAATTTCGCCAGCTAATCAGTGACATACAAGATAGTGCTGTATACAACATTAATAACATAATTTTGAAAGGCTTGTTGCCAAGGTTACAAAACTGTAGTATGGAGATATTAGAGCTGTTGAAAAGCGTGATGGAAAGCATAAAAAATCGATATGTCATCAATCATATAAAACTTCGACACCAGCTGGGGTGAGAGGAAGCCATAGAAACAGCTGCTTTAGTGTCTAGGTCAGCGATGTAACAGGTTGAAAGGAAGGAAGTCTAAGGTTTGAATCCCGCTGGGAAAAAAAAAGAAGCATTTTGGTATTCTTGTTTTTTCGGTAGTAATACGTAATTCTTTATTTAACGTCCCTTTCAGCTATGATGAAATGGTACGGTGATGCGAAGAAATGATAGTATGAGACTTCCAGTTGATAAACGCTCCCTCTATGAAGCGAAGTTTAATTTATCCGTTATGAATACATACAACCCGAAGAGATTAATTTTATATCTGCAGCAGATAGGTTTTCGACTTCTGGTAGGATTTTCATATCTGACGTCACTGTTATCATAATCATAATCATCAACTTCAAAATTTGGACCCTGCTTCCAGTTACGCCCTTATTCCTTGGAAATTATGAAGTAATGCTAGACATCACAACCAGCCAAGCAGACTGTCTGATCATGTACTTTCCAAGAGCCCTTTTAAAAGAACAGAAAAAAAAACATAAAGGAAACGTACAGTATCTAGTAATAATGAGATGGCTACACATCTTTACTATCTTTCCGGAAATCGAACCTGAGTGCACTGGATTTGTAACTGTAGCTATATGACCGTAACTAGTTGTGACGTATTGAGGAATATCATGTGTCCTGTACGGTACACGTAAAATGTAATTCGTGATTAGCAGACTCCAGTGAGCAAACTTGTTATCGGTATTTCAATTCATCGACTCTTCCGTTCTAGTTCATATTATGTGAAAAATCAGGCGTCGTCTAGAACTGTAGGGATTCCCATCGTTTCTTGCTGTGTATAATGTTCGACGCAGAAATCCTGGGAAACATTATAGGCCGTACTGTACAGTAGGTATCCATCACTAATGTAAGATGAAGATATTATGATTTGTAGCTTTAACGACGGATGGTTTGATTTATAGTTTAGCAGCGCATAGGATGATTTATAATTTGAACGGTGGATGGTATGATTTATAGTTTTAACGATGGATCATGATTACAGTTTTAACGGCGGATGGTAAGATTTATAGTTTTAACGGTAGATGGTATGATTTATAGTGTTAAGGGCGGAAGTATGATTTATAGTTTTAATGGTGGATGGTATGAATTAGTCTTAACGGCGGATGGTATGATTTATAGTTTTTACTCCGCATCGTATGATTTATAATGGTATGAATTACATATCTGACGGCGGATGGTATGATTTATAGTTTTAACGTGGATGGTATGATTTATAACTTTGACGTCAGGTGGTATGATTTAGGCCTCTAGTTTTTACTGCGGATCGTATGATTTATAGTTTTAACGACGAATGGTATGATTTACATATCTGACTGCGGATGGTATGATTTACAGTTTTAACGGCGGATGGTATGATTTTTTAACGGTTGATGGTATGATTTATTAGCTTTGAAGGCGGATGGTATGATTTATAGTTTTAACGGTGGATATGATTTATAGTTTTAACGGTGGGTGGTATCATTTATTTTTAACGGCTGGTGATGCGATTTATAGTTTTAACGGCGAATGGTATGTTTTGTAGTTTTAACGGCGGGTGGTATAATTTATAGTTTAACGGTGGGTAATATGTTTTTATAGTCTTAATGGCGGATGGTATGATTTATAGCTTTGACGGTGGATGGTATGATTTACAGTTTTAACGGCGGATAATATGATGTATAGCTTTGACGGCGGATGGTATGATTTATAATTTTTACTGCGGATCGTATGATTTATAGTTTTAACGTCGAATGGTATGATTTACATATCTGACGGCGGATGGTATGATTTATAGTTTTAACGGTGGATGGTATGATGTATAGCTTTGACTGCGGATGGTATGATGTATAGCTTTAACTGCGGATGGTATGATTTATAGTTTTAACGGCATATGGTATGATGTATAGCTTTGACGGGGATGGTATGATGTATAGCTTTAACTGCGGATGGTATGATTTATAGTTTTAACGGCATATGGTATGATGTATAGCTTTGACGGGGATGGTATGATGTATAGCTTTAACTGCGGATGGTATGATTTATAGTTTTAACGGCATATGGTATGATGTATAGCTTTGACGGGGATGGTATGATGTATAGCTTTAACTGCGGATGGTATGATTTATAGTTTTAACGGCATATGGTATGATGTATAGCTTTGACGGGGATGGTATGATGTATAGCTTTAACTGCGGATGGTATGATTTATAGTTTTAACGGCATATGGTATGATGTATAGCTTTAACTGCGGATGGTATGATTTATAGTTTTAACGGCATATGGTATGATGTATAGCTTTGACGGGGATGGTATGATGTATAGCTTTAACTGCGGATGGTATGATTTATAGTTTTAACGGCATATGGTATTATGTATAGCTTTAACTGCGGATGGTATGATTTATAGTTTTAACGGCATATGGTATGATGTATAGCTTTGACGGGGATGGTATGATGTATAGCTTTAACTGCGGATGGTATGATTTATAGTTTTAACGGCATATGGTATGATGTATAGCTTTGACTGCGGATGGTATGATGTATAGCTTTAACTGCGGATGGTATGATTTATAGTTTTAACGGCATATGGTATGATGTATAGCTTTAACTGCGGATGGTATGATTTATAGTTTTAACGGCATATGGTATGATGTATAGCTTTAACTGCGGATGGTATGATGTATAGCTTTAACTGCGGATGGTATGATTTATAGTTTTAACGGCATATGGTATGATGTATAGCTTTGACGGGGATGGTATGATTTATAGTTTTCACGGCATATGGTATGATGTATAGCTTTAACTGCGGATGGTATGATTTATAGTTTTAACGGCATATGGTATGATGTATAGCTTTAACTGCGGATGGTATGATGTATAGCTTTAACTGCGGATGGCATGATTTATAGTTTTAACGGCATATGGTATGATGTATAGCTTTGACGGGGATGGTATGATGTATAGCTTTAACTGCGGATGGTATGATTTATAGTTTTAACGGCATATGGTATGATGTATAGCTTTGACGGGGATGGTATGATGTATAGCTTTAACTGCGGATGGTATGATTTATAGTTTTAACGGCATATGGTATGATGTATAGCTTTAACGGGGATGGTATGATTTATAGTTTTCACGGCATATGGTATGATGTATAGCTTTAACTGCGGATGGTATGATTTATAGTTTTAACGGCATATGGTATGATGTATAGCTTTAACTGCGGATGGTATGATTTATAGTTTTAACGGCATATGGTATGATGTATAGCTTTGACGGGGATGGTATGATTTATAGTTTTAACGGCATATGGTATGATGTATAGCTTTGACGGGGATGGTATGATGTATAGCTTTAACTGCGGATGGTATGATTTATAGTTTTAACGGCATATGGTATGATGTATAGCTTTGACTGCGGATGGTATGATGTATAGCTTTAACTGCGGATGGTATGATTTATGGTTTTAACGGCATATGGTATGATGTATAGCTTTAACTGCGGATGGTATGATTTATAGTTTTAACGGCATATGGTATGATGTATAGCTTTGACGGGGATGGTATGATGTATAGCTTTAACTGCGGATGGTATGATTTATAGTTTTAACGGCATATGGTATGATGTATAGCTTTGACGGGGATGGTATGATGTATAGCTTTAACTGCGGATGGTATGATTTATAGTTTTAACGGCATATGGTATGATGTATAGCTTTGACGGGGATGGTATGATGTATAGCTTTAACTGCGGATGGTATGATTTATAGTTTTAACGGCATATGGTATGATGTATAGCTTTAACTGCGGATGGTATGATGTATAGCTTTAACTGCGGATGGTATGATTTATAGTTTTAACGGCATATGGTATGATGTATAGCTTTGACGGGGATGGTATGATGTATAGCTTTAACTGCGGATGGTATGATTTATAGTTTTAACGGCATATGGTATGATGTATAGCTTTGACGGGGATGGTATGATGTATAGCTTTAACTGCGGATGGTATGATTTATAGTTTTAACGGCATATGGTATGATGTATAGCTTTGACGGGGATGGTATGATTTATAGTTTTCACGGCATATGGTATGATGTATAGCTTTAACTGCGGATGGTATGATTTATAGTTTTAACGGCATATGGTATGATGTATAGCTTTAACTGCGGATGGTATGATTTATAGTTTTAACGGCATATGGTATGATGTATAGCTTTGACGGGGATGGTATGATTTATAGTTTTAACGGCATATGGTATGATGTATAGCTTTGACGGGGATGGTATGATGTATAGCTTTAACTGCGGATGGTATGATTTATAGTTTTAACGGCATATGGTATGATGTATAGCTTTGACTGCGGATGGTATGATGTATAGCTTTAACTGCGGATGGTATGATTTATAGTTTTAACGGCATATGGTATGATGTATAGCTTTAACTGCGGATGGTATGATTTATAGTTTTAACGGCATATGGTATGATGTATAGCTTTGACGGGGATGGTATGATGTATAGCTTTAACTGCGGATGGTATGATTTATAGTTTTAACGGCATATGGTATGATGTATAGCTTTGACGGGGATGGTATGATGTATAGCTTTAACTGCGGATGGTATGATTTATAGTTTTAACGGCATATGGTATGATGTATAGCTTTGACGGGGATGGTATGATGTATAGCTTTAACTGCGGATGGTATGATTTATAGTTTTAACGGCATATGGTATAATGTATAGCTTTAACTGCGGATGGTATGATTTATAGTTTTAACGGCATATGGTATGATGTATAGCTTTGACGGGGATGGTATGATGTATAGCTTTAACTGCGGATGGTATGATTTATAGTTTTAACGGCATATGGTATGATGTATAGCTTTGACGGGGATGGTATGATGTATAGCTTTAACTGCGGATGGTATGATGTATAGCTTTAACTGCGGATGGTATGATTTATAGTTTTAACGGCATATGGTATGATGTATAGCTTTAACTGCGGATGGTATGATTTATAGTTTTAACGGCATATGGTATGATGTATAGCTTTAACTGCGGATGGTATGATTTATAGTTTTAACGGCATATGGTATGATGTATAGCTTTAACTGCGGATGGTATGATGTATAGCTTTAACTGCGGATGGTATGATTTATAGTTTTAACGGCATATGGTATGATGTATAGCTTTGACGGGGATGGTATGATTTATAGTTTTCACGGCATATGGTATGATGTATAGCTTTAACTGCGGATGGTATGATTTATAGTTTTAACGGCATATGGTATGATGTATAGCTTTAACTGCGGATGGTATGATTTATAGTTTTAACGGCATATGGTATGATGTATAGCTTTGACGGGGATGGTATGATTTATAGTTTTAACGGCATATGGTATGATGTATAGCTTTGACGGGGATGGTATGATTTATAGTTTTAACGGCATATGGTATGATGTATAGCTTTGACGGGGATGGTATGATTTATAATTTTAACGGCGGATGGTGTCTGGTGAAACGGGAGTAGGCCTGTCCCTAGAAAACATTGCGCTGTATTTACTCCTCACAAATTTTAATAAACGAACTACAGTGCATTACCAAGATTCAGATCCGGGATCCAATAATAGGGTCTACGAGTACGTAAGGATTTCAGCCAGTAGAAATCCTTCGGTATATAAAGAGAATCCATGCAAGATGCAACCAGATTAACATATATGTATATTTTCATGTCTGTACATTTCTAATAACGTGTAGCTTATTTTCCACGTAAACCATAGTTGTCTGGCAGGAAATTTTCCTCCGTAATATTGAAGCGTGTATATAATTTAATTTATGAATAACAGACTGCACTGTGTAAACTGCCTCGTTGTTGTATTCCTGAGGCAGGCAGTAGATGTGTGAGAATATGCATACGCTAAACTTGAGGGACGAAAGTTGCCACTCCTATCTGCGTAGGTAGTTTCACGGCCATTGTCTGGTTAAATTCTCATTTGCAGCCGAGTCTGGGAGGTTGACGACGACATCTTTTGCCTCTATCGGCACAAGCCAGGCGACGCGGAGTGGAATTCAATCAAATATTATGTCGAACAGACAGGCACAGGAAGGAAAAGAGAAACCCTTCGATAAGAAATTGTTAGGGGATTCCGTAACTAGACGTTGTCTTATCCTCCTGGATCACGCAAATCAAGGTTGTCCAATGGAGTTCTGCGGGCCGCATGCGGTTGTATTAGAGACACAGCTAGCCTCTACAAATCATCTCCCTTTTATTTCGATGGTAGCGCCATGAAAACGTAAACAGAGCTAATCAAGATTTAATATTTCAGTTGGGTAGTAAGCTGTACTAATTA
Organism: Periplaneta americana; assembly: GCF_040183065.1. NCBI lineage: Eukaryota > Metazoa > Arthropoda > Insecta > Blattodea > Blattidae > Periplaneta > Periplaneta americana. Next base: position 180,733,252 of record NC_091121.1, on the reverse strand, counting down.
AACATGATAATTGTTTTAAATATTCTGGATGCCGTTAAACGTTTTATTAATTTTGGTAATTCAGACATGAGACTCAATTTCCGAATTTTGTAGGACAACAAAATACATGTGTGTTGCCAAGTAGGTGATTTTGTCAACAGACCTGGTGTTTTTGGGAAGCCATTTAGTGCCCAAAAAGTCATTTAGCGACATGTGATTTTAAAGCAAATCTGGTGATAAATCGGGTAGTATTGGACACACAAAATTAATATTTGATTTTTCTGGTTTTTCATCTAATAAACTTCAAATATTAATTGATTGGGAAAAGGTTGGCATCCTTAGCGTTTCAAAATAGGTTTAACGTCCCCACGTGGGAATTCTCTTTCCTATCATATCAACTCTCAGAAATGGAAGTACAAGCACAGTCTAGTATATACAGTCGCGAAGCTCAATACGTTGTAAATATGCAAACATTAGATAGGTGCTCACCACTGGGATCGCTAATATCGCCTCATTACAGGCAATGCAAAATAGGACCGTCACAGTCTATTGTTTCTAGCACCCTCAAAACTCAAGCTTCGTGACTGTATATAGTAGACTGTGGTACAAAGTCATGAGGATGAGGAAATGAAAATTGGAAACGAAAAGCAGTGTTGCCAATTCAGTGGTTATCCCGCGAGATCTAGCGTTTTTCATAATTAGTTTAGTGGGTAAAATTTATGAAATTTCTATTGCTCATATAGGGATTAGTGGTTTTTTAAACACTGAAAGCGGTCAAATATTCTGAGTTTGCATTGACAGTATGTGACCCGTTGCGCGAAAAGGGACCTAAGTTGTGAAAGGAAATTTTACACGAGAAGAAGATAACGAATTTGCGGTGTAAAAACTGCATTTCTATGTTTTGACATCTTGCGCTACCTGTAAGCTTTTTTACATACTAAACTATAACGTAGTTTTACGCAGTGCTTCTCTTTTTTTAGTAGGTTATTTTACGACGCTTTATCAACATCTTCGGTTATTTAGCGTCTGAATGAGATGAAGGTGATAATGCCGGTGAAATGAGTCCGAGGTCCAGCACCGAAAGTTACCCAGCATTTGCTCATATTGGGTTGAGGGAAAACCCCGGAAAAAACCTCAACCAGGTAACTTGCCCCAACCGGGAATCGAACCCGGGCCACCTGATTTCACGGCCAGACGCTGTGACCGTTACTCCACACGTGTGGCAGTGCTTCTTAAATACCAAAATGTTTCTTGTAGTTGCTAAGAAAACAAATGAAAACTTTAATTTGCATTTTTCTCGAAAAGTAGATGATGTAATATTAATATTGAATAAGTAATATATTAAAAACTATAGCACCTAGAACCACGAATTAAAAAAAATCTCAGTACTTCTGTCTCTTTTTGAAACCACAAAAATGAAAAGTCTGACTTTAGGTCCCATTTCCTCCAACTAGTCACATATATCAATTTAGCGATTTCTGCACTATATCTTAGCGGTTTTTTTTAGAATCTAGTTGGCGACACTGAAGGTACAGAATTCGCTGCATTTTTGTTCTGTTTCAATAGCAGTTCGCTTTGTTAATCAGTTGTCGAAACTTTTCCCTACGCAACGGCCTTTTTAAACTTTTGTGATAGTTCATAAAGAAGTACAGTGTGGAGTGCATTGTTATTGTCTGTGAAAATCCCTTCACACTTGCTTTATCATTTCTAACTCTTCCATACTCAAATCCCGACGTTGATCGCGTGTTTTGTGTAGTGAATTTGACCAAATCTAATGTAGGAATTCTCAAATTAGAAACCGTTGAACACAATCCACCACTACATTATGAATTCGGCAGGAACAAGCTTGCACAACTAAATCGGTGTACAGTAGTAGTTATCATTATTATTATTATTATTATTATTATTATTATTATTATTATTATTATTATTATTATTATGGAGTGTTTAATAAGTTTTGTGTCACTGTTTCCTTTATATGACGTCATTCCATTTTCGACCAATGAAGTGTATTGAAATTTTGAATTCCAACTAATCACAGTCACACTTTTCGATAATTATTGCAGCTACATTTATCGCTATCAATTTATCGCATCGTCGTTCTTTTGTTTAGTCGTTGTCGCCAACTGTTTCCCCGTAAATTGATGATCATGAATACATTAAGATGCAACTACACGGTTAAACTTTTCTTTCAACTTTAAAGCAATGAATGCAAGATTGATATTTAATATTACTTAATATATATACGCAGTGAAGACGACGTTCAAAACGGCGCACCATGTAGACACAAAATCTTCATGCATCTTAAGTGAACGTAGCTTTTAAACTTGATTCTTTCTATATTCTTCCCAAATTGCACTCATACGCGTTTGGAATATTGAACTGTGTAGATGCAGCTTTAGTTCCGTTACACACTATAGCCAGAAGCGTTTGTCGAGCTATAAAAATGCTTTCGTGTAGCACTGATTGTAACGGTCGAAATAAGGCACAGCTGACATTGGTCCTGCTCCCACAGGTAACTTAACCTATATTGTAGCCTATAAAATTTGTATTTTGTGAATGAAATGAAACAATTAATAGAAAGTCAGATGTTCAAATTTATGTAACATCATCGCATATCAAACCCAAAGACCTTGCATAGTAATAATAAGGTCTTTGATCAAACTGCCTTCCGTATGGCGTAATAAAATTCGTGTTTTAATTAGGCCTATCTATACAGAGATGGCTTCACTGTGTAGCAACATGTCTCGCTGTGAATACATAAGCATTGGTATATAGCTGTCCCCACTGTTACTGTTAAATTAAATTATGATTTCAGCAGATAATGAAAATGTATTTATGTTATAATAATAAGAGAAAAGTGCAGTACATGTAATTAACATTGTTAAACCTGTATTTCGCTTTTCGCAATTGGCATTACTGAATAATTATATCGAATTTCTTTATTGCAGTAATCGATATGCATCTATTTCAACTTCACAATGTCTGAATAGGTTAAGTATTCGTTAATATACAATTATTAACATTTTGTGATCGAATTTTAGGGATATATTATTTACATTTTTATTTTATTCACGAAATAGTCCTAATAAATGCCACTCGATGTCTGAGATTTCCCAGAAAAATCTCAGACCTCTCGTGACATTACTACAGAAAGTAAAGTTAATTGAAACCGTTGAACATAATCCACCACTACATTATGAACTCGGTAGGAACAAGCTTGCACAACTAAATCGGTATACAGTAGTAGTTATTATTTATTATTATGGAGAGTTTAATAAGTTTTGTGTGAAAATACAGTTCATTAACCGTGTTCAGTTTATTTAGTCGAGATGGATGTGACGAATTGGCGCTATAGCATGGGTTAAAAGTGATCTCATCGTCGTTTGAGCAACCATCGCATGTTTTAGAATGGAATTAACATCGAAATTTACATTTTATTTGGCATAAAAGCGTCAATTGCACCTGTTTTTTAGTTGGTTATTTAACGACGCTGTATCAACTACTAGGTTATTTAGCGTTGATGAGATTGGTGATAGCGAGATGATATTTGG